>NC_064425.1:9987727-10291363 GCF_023375975.1 Astyanax mexicanus | reverse complement strand
TGAAGGCTGGTGTGTTTGAGAGAGAGACAGGAGCTCAGACAGAGGAACATTGTTCCAGGCAGCTGCTCTTTTAGATCACAGTATCTAGCTGAAGTTAGATTTGGCGTCGCTGTGTGACTCATGCACCCGTATGTTCCTCCACCACCAGAACAGTGTGTGTGGCTTTATTTTTTTTTTCACCGTGTGTTTCCTCTTCCATGTTCGCTTTGCAAACTCATGAGCAGATGGTGACTCACCAAAGTCAAACTTTCACAATCTCTCCGGCGCCGGCGGCTACTAACTTTAGGAGTATTGCAAATGCACAGGTTGACTGGCATTCGAGACTTCAACTTTAAAAAATAAAATGATCAGTTCAAAATCATCAGTTTCTCTGATTTTACTTTGTATAGCTATATATATAATGCAAAGAGGTTGGACAATGAAACTGAAACACCTGTCATTTTAGTGTGGGAGGTTTCATGGCTAAGCTGGAGTAGCCTGGTGGCCAATCTTCATTAATTGCACATTGCACCAGTAGGAGCATGAAGAGTGTGAAGGTTCAATTAGCAGGGTAAGAGCTCAGTTTTGCTCAAAATATTGCAATGCACACGACATTATGGGTGACATACCAGAGTTCAAAAGAGGACAAATTGTTGGTGCACGTCTTGCTGGCACATCTGTGACCAAGACAGCAAGTCTTTGTGATGTATCAAGAGCAAGAGTATCCAGGGTAATGTCAGCATACCACCAAGAAGGACCAACCACATCCAACAGGATTAACTGTGGATGCTGTAAGAGGAAGCTGTCTGATTGTATCCAAAAAACACATAAAACCACGGCTGCCCAAATCACGGCAGAATTCAATGTGCACCTCAACTCTCTCAACTTTTCACCAGAATTGTCTGTTGGGACAATAAATAGTTGTGGTCTAAAACCAGGTGTTTCAGTTTCATTGTCCAACCCCTGTATATTGTTATTTTTTTCTATAACCTTCTGACAACATTTTAAATATTACACATTACAAATATAAATATTGTCCTTTAACATTCATTAGTTGTTCAGAAATCAATATTTGGTGGAATAACCTTGATTTGGCATGATGTTTGTTTATAGTGAAGCTGCTGCACTTTTAGCACCTCGGACAGCGACTGGCTTCTTCTGCTTATGGAAAAACAGTTTGTATTAGCCTTGTCTAATAAAATGGTCAGTATGTGGAAGTACAAGAAAGTAGGGTTTTTTAGTAAAGTGGCCATTATTTACTTAAAAACTGAGGTAATTAGACTTAAAAGGTTTGGTCATAATGTCTAAATGGTCAGTTAATTGAATTAATGTTTTTGTTATATTAGTTGCTTTGCACAATGATTTTACTTTAGATTTTTGGACTTTACTTTATGGTCAAGGGAATAAAACAGATTTGTATTTAGTATTATGTTTTATTTTGTTCAGAAAAAATATACGTTTGAAATACAGTTAAAACGCTTTTTAACAGTTTAAAAAGACCTTATCTTATATATGGGCTACAGGTGTAGGAGATGCAAAACCTTTTTTCTTTGCCGTACAATAACTTATATAAACATAACTCTGAGAATTTACAGGAATCAACCCAAATTCTGCATGTTTGAAAATAACATTTTTATTTGTATTCAGGAAAATAAAGTTCAGGAAAGAGCCAATTTTATGATTTTATTCATTATATTTTAACATTAGCAGATTTACTCATTTTTTAATTGTCTATCACAATAACAATTATGTTTTTCATTAATGTTACTTATCAAAAATGAAAGCTTTTTATGTAATGCTTGAATAGAAAATAGAAATCCTCAAGATTTAGTGGTGTAATGTCAGGCAGACAATGGATAAATATCTTGGCCTGTTAAAGGGCTAAACAGAATTTTTTTTGCACTGTTTTTTTGCTATTAAGCACTATAGAGAGCTCTATCTCACGTCTGGAACAGTATTAGAATGGGTGCAGCAGCAGTGCTGTGAGGAGAAGTTGTAGTGATGTATGTTGGCATGATGTTTGTTTATAGTGCTGCTGCTGAACAGAGCTGATCACTGCACTTTCAGCACCTCGGACAGCGACTGGCTTCTTCAGTTTACAATACAAAAAAGAATTGACTAAACTCAGTTATTATAAGTTGTTTTAACTCAATTGTCTCTGCTTAAATGTACACTGTCGGTCTAAAGTTTTAGTCTTAATTTTTTCAGGTCGAGTCAAAGCCAAGTACCAGAAATGGTACAAAATCCAGTGTTCAAAATTTGGGGGGTGACTTTTAGCAAACGCTTCATTGGTTCACAGCTTACAGCTGGTAACTAGCAATAAAAGTAAACAGAGCTTTGAAAATGAATAAGAATGAAAAAAAATGTAGTACAGCAGTATAGCAGTGCTGGAACAGACTGTGCTAGTGCACTCTCTACTGCAGCATTTACACACTAACACATTCATACTTTAATCATAATAACTAGAAAAAGCAAACTCTTAAAATTATCTATTACAAGTAAATGTCTTTCCTTTAGAGAAATTACAGATGAAGCCAGAGAGCAGTGAGTACTGTTTCCTACACCCTAAAAAAGACTCTTGTAAACTGGAGAAATCTGTCACAGCTTTAGCCTTTAGCTCAGCTTAACATGAGTGGAATAAGTCTCAGTTTCAGCAGTGAAGAGAAGAATAATTACAAAGTAATTAAGTCACTAATAAGATGAGAAAATGTATAACTGTTCCAACATGTTGCAGTGTAGAAGATAGTAGGTGTTTCTAAGAAGGTGGACACAGAGTGTACGGACCACCAAGGGAGTGAAGATAGTAGTAGTTCAATCAGACACTGAACATGGTGAAAAAAGGAGGCGTCAAAGAAGTTGGAATAGTGAAATCAGGATTTTCTCTTCTTTTGCCTGGTTGCAGCAAAGTTGGTGTGTGTGTGTGTGTGTGTGTGCTGATAATGAGCTCAGCCCATAAAGCAAAGCTGGGCAGGTTTCATTCACACTAAATCTGACTGATTAGAAAAGTAAATCCCTCCTGCAGCGCTCGCCATCCGCCCTGTTCATCACAGCATGCCTGGCTGAGCACTATTCTATTACTGAGAGAGAGAAAGAGAGAGAGAGAGAGAGAGAGAGAGGTAAACAGGCAGACCCCGAGCAGAAAGAGCTGGTGCATTGCTCTCACACTCCAGGGAAAGTTTATTTGCCAACATCTTACCCACTGGCCCTGTGCCACAGCCGCTAGCCCGAGAGAGGGGATGATCAATGCCGCTCAGTAACTCCCTGTTTCCTTCACTTCCAGCTAATCTCCATTTGTATCCAGTTGACGTGTGGAAGCCTTCACCTTCCTGATGCCCGAGACGGCCCTGAGTAAAACCCTCAGCAGTTTCTCTTTAGTTGCTGCCAGCTCCTTCAACTGCTACTGAAACTGCAGCAACCAGGCCAACGTCACCCTACAGCAAACCAGCAAGATAGAAGCCAGAAGCTTTCTACACAGCAAAAACAGGTTGAGTTGAAATTTTAACAGAGTTAAACAGCTGAGAGTTTATTTTCACTCTCGAAGTGTAATTTTAGCTCATTCAGATTTAAATGGTGTTCAGTGTTGGAGTTATTTGACAGAGCTGAATATTTCAGTGTTAATCCCACTAAACCCAATAAATACTGGCCAACTCCACAGAGATTTAATTAAACCCTGCCCAGTTAACCCTTGTGTGGTGTTCATATTTTTGTTGCTCGTTTACTTTGTTACTTGTATTTAATTCAGCAAAATTAAGCAGTTTTACATTAAAATGCTTTACACATGCTTGCTTCACCTAAATTGCAAGCAATATAAACAGCTTACATGGTTAATATTTGCCCTTTACCTTTCTTATGTTGCATTTCTTTCAAAAAGTGCTGCTCTTTTTTTAATTAGTTTTTTAATAAAATGTAAAAGAAAATTAATTAAACTCAAGATATGAGTAGAAAATTTGTTTAGTTTCAAATTTACAAATGAAGCAATGTTTATTAGCCCTTGGCCAAACATACTGTATGTATGGGGGGGTGTACAGTGTGTGGTTATCGAAAATGTGTTTTGATATATGTTTTTCACAAAAAAATGAGCCAATGCCAATGAGTTTGAGTTAGAAAAAAAAATTTTTTTGTATCATTTGATGAAAAATGAAAACGGGTCCCACAGACCCGAACACCACACAAGGGTGTCCTAACTTACCCTCAGTGTGAAATCTTGCCCACCATTGGGTATTGTGTTATATTTTGTTTAATGTTTTTTTTTGTCAAGCCAATATATTGTAGGCCTTAAGAGCAAGTTACCATCATTTGTACAGTAAATTGTGATAAAGTGTTGGTAATGCACTAAGAAATACAATGGAAAATTACACGCTAACCTGTCCCGAATAACAATTAAATAATAAAAAGTCATATTAATTGACTAATCTTCTTTTCATTTATATAATTTTTTTAAACTCTTTTCAGTGTTAGTGTAACAATTTAGGAAGTTAAAGAAACACAAATGTGAGTTAAAAAGGAACTCTGGCAAGGTGTTAAATGTTTAACTATTTTGGAAGTGTTGATTTAACTCCAAAGAGTGTGGACCTCTATAAACCCTGAAAAAGAGTTAAAATCAACTCTGTGGGAGTTAATTTAACACTTGCCTTTTTTGCTGTATGCTCCTTACATTTTAAAAATATCCTCGTTACTCCTATTTTATTTCAGCTTGTTTTCATTCCGGCTTCTCATCATTCCAAAAAAAAAAACTCTATCCAGCCTGAGCAATATGAGTCAATACTTTTGATACCTTTGCTAGAAGCTGATCACAGAGTCATTCTACTAAACTACTAATGGCAATTTCTTGTTGGAACTTCAAAAAAAAAGAGCAAATTCTTTACGTTTTTGGCATTCAAAAATTTGTCTGGTGAAAACATGTGATTGCACCAAGCATGCAAAAGAAGAGTACTTTTAAAACATGTATTGTAGAGTCATTTTAATGTGGATAAATCTGTTGAGTTTAGCAAAGACTCTGCACCACTCTCTTCAGTTCTAGTTCTGCATTTCTTTGTTTTTATTGATGCAAGAATAAATAGATAAAAACTGAGTTTGCTGTTCTGACATCTCCATTGTCTTTGCAGGAATGGTCGAAGAAGCACATTGATGCACTTTAATAAGGATTTTGTTCCTACTCCCGCCAGAAATATGACTTCTTTCATTTTAAACAAAGCAATCCTAAAGGGGGCATATTATACCACTTTCTACACACGTTAGAATAAGTCTATGGGCTATACTGTACATAACATGTTCATTAAGGTTTTTGAACAAAATCACTCTCTTTACATATAAAGATATCTCACCAGCTCTCTATTTTCCAGTTTTAGTCCCTTTCAGAATGAGCCACTTAAGGGCTCTGACAATTTTATGCAAATAGGCTGTTGCTAACCACACCCCATATTTACAAAGAGCATTTACCACACATTAGTGTTAGCTTGTGCTAAATGGCAAAACTTAAAACAAAGTAGCTCATGCTTAGCTGTATTTGAAAGTTCTCTTTCATCTGCTGACTAGCCATGGTCAGTAGGTACAGATCCCTCCCTCAGACAAAGTCTGCTGGCTAATCTTTGCTGTGCACTATTTGAGATTCTCAACCTTAAAACCCAAAAAGGCATTTCTAACACTGATCTAGTGGTTTTGGGCTCTTTTTTTCTTTAATTGCATTAATTATAGAGGCAGTCCAGACCCAACAAACCATCCTCCCAAAATGGGCAGTGGTGGGTTCAATACCTGACTTTAGGAAGCTGCCACTCTTAGATAAGAAAAGAGCTTGTAGAAGTTTTTAAATGCCAGATGCTGGTCTTCTCATTGCTGAGGTTAGGCTTCGGGATTGGGTGAGATGACTTATGATGATGACTTGGACACATTCTCATACAGAGAATGGAGCATGGAAACTCCTCACAAAGACAGGAATACAAACTAGTGTGTGTGGACATCACAGATGTGAATAACTGAGGGAAGGACAAGCTTTTAAAGCAGATAGAGAGATAGAATCATTCATCCCTCAGTGTTCTCTCTGAGAGAGATGCCTGTAGTGTCAGACTATCGCATTTATCCCATCTATATGGTGGAATGAAAATGACAGAAAGCAGAAGGATGTGCTGCACTTCTGAAATGTCATACATTTAAACTCTCTGAGTGGAAGCACATGTTCCATCCACTGAGCGAACTGGTCCTCTTGGATTCACACTCATATAAAACTCACAAGGCTGGGAAACGAATAGTTTAACAGTTTAAAAATGGCTCCAAGCTCTTTCTCAACCACCAAACTATTTGCCATAACATTAATTATTTGGCCCAAACCATCACTGATTGTGGAAACTTCACACTTCAGACCTCAAGCAGTTTGGACTGTGTGTCTCTCCACTCTTCCTCCAGACTCTGCTCCCTTGATTTCCAAATGAAATGCAAAAATGGTCAGTGATGGTTTGATATATTGGAGAGACATGTCATCTGCTGGTGTTGGTCCACTGTGTTATATATATATATATATATACAAGTCCAAAGTCAGTGCAGTGTTTTCTCGCAAAATCTTACAGCACTTCATGCTTTCCTCTGCTGACAACTTTTATGGAGATGCAGATTTCATTTTCCAGCAGGACTGGTTGGCGCACTGCCCACACTGCCAAAAGTACCACTTGGTCTTTTATAATATTCTTATTTTCTGAGACACTGATTTTTGGGTTTTCTCTGTGTGCATATATGAGTTCACCTTTTCAACTGAATTTCTGAAATAAAGTAACTTTTTAATGATAATCTATTCGTTTGAGATGCACTAGTATAAATATTTCACTTGATACGAGGCTGCTGCAGTCAATGCTCAAACATCCTTTTTTTTCTTTTTATCACCACAAGTCAGATCACTTCTAGCCCCCAAGGTAAGACCAAGCTGACCAAACTCCACCGCACTTTTCTTCTTTGAGGAAAGGCTCTAACAACTTCTTTTATGCTAGTTCCTGTTCTTTACAACTGGGAGATAATGAGAGATGAACAGGCAGCTTTAGAACAGCATGAATCATCATTACATAAAGTCTGACTCTACACACCGCTGCAGCAGAACTCTGTGTTATGAGTGTTATATCTCTAAAAGCTTAGATAGCACAGCCCAGACACTTTTCTGTAGGCTTGCTAAAAACAAGAAGGTTTCTTCTGCCTGAGGCGCAGATGTTCCCACCAAAGAACGGCGAGTGCTTCAGAGCAGACAGCTGAGTGATGAGGTAAATGTTGACGTTGACTGTGAAAAACCGTAGGTAAAATTTCTCCTGTTGAAGAGAGCACAGGGCGCTCGATATGCCACGGCTCTTCCTCTCACGGTTTGACTCTTTCCTCTTCTTTTTTTGACCCTTCCTTTTTTGGCTTTGATGTTTATGGGTTTATGGATTGATGCTTGTTGTGCAGTTTGTCGGAAATCTCTTGTATCTCCACCTTGCAGATGTTACAAAGTTAAAAACACACAAAAGTAGATGCACTAGACAAATGGTCAGTGAGAGGAAATACAAGGTAGGTGTTTCTAATAAAATGGCCAGTGAGTGGAAAAAGCACAAGATAGTAGGTAGTAGGTGTTTCTAATAAAGTGGCCAGTAAGTGGAATCACAGGAAAGTATGTAGTAGGTGTTTGTAATAAAGTTGCTAGTGAGTAGAAGCAAAATATATTAAGTACTGGGTGTTTCTAATGAAGTGGCCAGTAAGTGGAAAAAGCACAAGATAGTAAGTAGTATGTGTTTCCAATAAAGTGGCCAGTGAGTAAAAGCACAAGATGGTACAGTAGTAGGTGTTTCTAATAAAGTGGCCAGTGAGTAAAAGCACAAGATAATACAGCAGTAGGTGTTTCTAATAAAGTGTCCAGTAAGTGGAAAAAGCACACGATAGTTAGTAGTAGATGTTTCTAATAAAGTGGCCACTAAGTGAAAGCACAAGATCAGAGTAGTAGGTGTTTCTAATAAAGTGTCCAGTGAGTGGAAAAAGCACAAGATAGTTAGTAGTAGGTATTTCTGATAAAGTGGCCACTGAGTGAAAGCACAAGAAAGTAAGTAGTCTGTGTTTCTAATAAAGTGGCCAGTGAGTGGAAGCACAAGATCATTGTAGTAGATGTTTCTAATAAAGTGGCCAGTGAGAGAAAAAGGCACAAGATGGTAAATAGTAGGTGTTTCCAATAAAGTGGCCAGTGATTGGAAAAGCACAAGATAGTAAGTAGTATGTGTTTCTAATAAAGTGGGCACTGAGTGAAAGCACAAGATCATAGTAGTGGGTGTTTCTAATAAAGTGGGCAGTTAGTGGATAAAGCACACGATAGTAAGTATTGGGTGTTTCTAATAAAGTGGCCAGTAAGTGGAAAAAGCACATAATAATTAGTGGTAGATGTTTCTAATAAAGTGGCCACTGAGTGAAAGCACAAGATCATAGTAGTAGGAGTTTCTGATAAAGCGGCCAGTGAGTGGAAAAATGACAAGATAGTAAGTCGTAGGTGTTTCCAACAAAGTGGCCAGTGAGTGAAAGCACAAGATAGTACAGTAATAGGTGTTTCTAATAAAGTGGCCAGTGAGTGGAAAATGCACACAAAAGTTAGTAGTAGGTGTTTCCAATAAAGTGGCCAGTAAGTGAAAAAAGCACAAGAAAGTAAGTAGTAGGTGTTTCTAATAAAGTGGCCAGTGAGTGGAAGCACAAAATAGTACAGTAGTCTGTGTTTCTAATAAAGTGTCCAGTGAGTGGAAGCACAAGATCATTGTTGTAGATGTTTCTAATAAAGTGGCCAGTGAGAAAAAAAAAAGCACAAGATGGTAAGTAGTAGGTGTTTCCAATTAAGTGGCCAGTGATTGGAAAAAGCACAAGATAATAAGTAGTAGGTGTTTCTAATAAAGTGGCCACTAAGTGAAAGCACAAGATCATAGGAGTAGGTGTTTCCAATAAATTGGCCAGTGAGAAAAAAAAGCACAAGATGGTAAGTAGTGTGTTTCCAATAAAGTGGCCACTGAGTGAAAGCACAAGATCATAGTAGTAGTTGTTTCTAATAAAATGGCCAGTGAGTGGAAAAAGCACAGGATAGTTAGTAGTAAGTGTTTGTAATAAAGTGGCCAGTCAGTGAAATCACAAGACGGACAATTAGTAGTAGGTGTTTCTATTAAAATGGCCAGTGAGAGGAAAATGCACAAGATAGTACAGTAGTAGGTGTTTCTAATAAAGTGTCCAGTAAGTGGAAACACAAGATTGTAAGTAGTAGGTATTTATAATAAAGTGGCCAGTGGGTGGAAAAAGCACAAGATAGTACAGTAGTAGATGTTTCTAATAAAAGGGCCAGCGAATAAAGGCACAGTATTGTAGTAGGTGTTTCTGTTAAAATGGCCAGCTAGCATATATCTTTTGTAGTTTTTGTTTGCTTACTGTTCTTGGTCTTATTGTAGAAGCTCTAGCAGCTCCTGAATATCTTATGGATGGTTTTGATAACGTTGTGTATCCTAATAAACATACTCTGCTTCCTCCCCGCCTCCTCCAGCTCGCTCGCGTTACCAAACCGACAGTTTTATGAAGAGCAAAACTGATGCAGGAATAAGTTTGTTTCTGCAGGTGCCTGTTCATACGGCAGTGAGTCTAAAGGACACTTTGACATCTCTAAGCCTTATTGCTGTGATATTTCGTCATATTAGCTCTGATACGTTGTGGCAGCATGTTTGAAAATCTTGCCTCCAACAAAAGTCATAAACTCATAAGTATGAACCATTGCTAGCATGCTTTTTTTCATTTTAATGTCTTTTTTAAAAGTCAGGGGCGCTCTGCTACAATGTCTCGGATCAAATGTCACTGAGCTTTTGGATCTTGGATCGATTTCACCCGCCTACCAGCGGCAGGACTTTCTTGGCCAGCAGAATGCAGCAATGCTTTCGTAGCTTTTATATGCTTGTTTAGCATAGCTTCCAACACCTTTAGCCTCTAGTAGCAGGACTAAACAACATGCGTACAGTGTTAACAGCACCTGAGATGGTACCAACGAACAGGCCAAGCTTGTCATAATCGAGATTAACCCTTTCAGACCCTGCATTACATGTCCACAATGGACATCACATAGTTTCATTATTTTTTTTATGTTTTCTTGCCCATAAGTATAGTCCATTAGAATAGACCATGAATAAGCCATTGAAAAAGTTTAGCTTAGCTCCTTCCACTGCACTGAAAAACACAGTAATAGAATGGACGAGTCAAAAAAGAGCTAATTTTTACTTTGTTTTTAAATTTTATGTGGTTTAGAACACTTTTTAAAATGTTTATTTTACTGTTTACTACTGCTACTGTTTGTAAAATGAAAACGTCAATATCAAATGTAAAATTCAAATGATAAACAATGGAATGGACATTAAAAAGCAATTCATACTTTAGTTATATGGATTTCATTTTTATATAAAGTCTATATTAAAATATTACAATCCTGTTTTGTGTCCATCCCACTAAAAAAAAAACAGTTTATTTTCTTATATTTTCCCCATTAGTGGAACATAATTCAGGTTTGACATGTCTTCAGCAAACTCTTTGCGGGCTTTCTTGTGTACAGACTTCAGAAGAGGCAGATCATGGATCTTGTTGCAGCCTCCTGTCTGGTGCTTAACTAGACGCTAATCTACAATGTGCAGTGCAGAGATGCCAGTCTATAGATGGGTTGGAAAGACAATGCCACAAGGCTTTGAAATTTAACTTGGAATGTTGTTCAGACTCAAAGAGAGGGCGGAGCCATGCTTCTGTTATCTGCTCATTTAGCATTGCATCCAACACATTTAGTTACCATGTAGTGGGTCTAAAAAACATGCCTATGGTGTTAAAATCACCCAAGATGCTCTCCTCAGGATCTTTCCAGCTTTCAAATGCTGCATTACTAAGACAGCAGAGACAGAGCTGGACATTAGATGGATTTGATTGGCTGCGCTTATTGAAGACAAGGCTATTATTCAACGTGATGCTGTTAAGGCTCTTCTATTGACTCTTAACCATGAAAAAAAAATAATTATGTGCTTTTATACATGGGTCTTCTCTAATTAATTGAATAATGAAACAACCTTGAATTACCCAGGACACCTCATGTGCACATTTATATTACCAAGGTGATCCCGCTCTTACAGCATGTTAAGAAAATTGCAGTATTAATCTCATACGGTACAAAGTCCTTAAATAAGTAATTACCCTTTCATCACACACTGTCTGCTGAAATGCTGTAGAGTGCATTAAGATGATTACAGTATTAATCTCATATAGCAAGGATAAAAAAGCTGGTATATAAAGCATATCTGACTGTTGCCATCATGTTTCTGATAATCCTTAAGGATTTAAAGTGTTTTAAATGTCATATAAATATAAATATGTTGTTTTATGAACCAATCTGTGTCTCTTAGTCTTGATCGGCATTAACACAACTGTATTTTACTGTTATTTCACAGTGCATCTACTGTAGTATATGTTAAAAAAATTGGTACTGTATACAGTATATGGGACATTCCAGGATTTTGGTACATTTCCTGTCCCACCACTTAAATTTCAAATGTACATATCCAAAATATCTAAATTACTATTTTTTTTTGTGAAAAATGTTCTTGTTACAAGACAAACTGTTAAATTTGGTGGAAAAATAAGCTCCTTAGATATTATTCAAAAGACCCAATACCTTTGGACCAACTCAAAAAATGGCCGTTTTCTCTTGTCCCACTCATTGGGTGACCAACTCCTTTGGCAAATTTAACAATTAAAATAAGCTCTAAATAAATGACTCCTCTTGTATATTGTTGATATGCATCTCCTTTACTCATGAAAACAACTTCTTTGGTCTACATTGTTTTGCATGTTACAGTTTTTATGCTATTAAGTTGTGTCTCACAACATGCGTGCAACCCTGTTACCATAAGGAATTTTATCTGGCAGAGAAAGAGTTAAAAATTTGTGTCTACTGGCACAAAGGAAGTGACATCACAAGGACATTTTCTGCCCACATGGCAAGACCAAGAGTAAGTGCTCTAACAATTTTCAAGTTGTTTTTCCAAATATGTTTGTCCAGGTTGTGTGTGTCACTCAGTGAACACAACCCTGTTACTCATATTGTAAGACTAATCAAAGTCAAAATTTACTTTATATACTTATATAACCATATTTGTCCTTGATCTTGTATACATAGCTAAATTTTACAGTTAGCATCTGTTCCTGGGGTAAACCACAACTTAGCCGAGATTTGCATCCCTGTTACTCACAACCCTGTAACTACATTTACTAAATATATATAAATATATTTCATAATATAATTAAAAAAACTGCTTTGATACCTGAGCTTGATGAATCAAACTTTTTGTTAGTCTATTACCTGTATTTAATAACTATATGTAACAATGTTAGTGTTATTGTCAGTCTCTACTTTATCATACATTATTATTGCAATAAACTAGCAATAACTACTGTACTAATAGGTTAGCAACACATTTTAAATTACGTTAAATAAGGAATACATATTTACGACTCAAGAGTTTCATTGTCATTTACACAGTAAAGAAATCTTCACTTTGCTAAGCTAGTGCTATCTACCATTACTTAGCACTTCAACAGAACTTCTTAGCTGATTTGATTTGTAAATACATTTCAGAAATCAATATTTGGTGGAATAACCTGGGTTTTTAATCACAGTTTTTTTTTATGTATCTTGGCATCATGTTCTCCTAAACCAGTCTTACACACTGCTTTTGGGTAACTTTATGCATGCACTCCTGGTGCAAATATTCAAGCACTTCACTTTGGTTTGATGATTTGTGATCATGCATCTTCCTCTTGATTATATTCCAGTGGTTTTCAATTTGGGAAAATCAAAGAAACTCATCAACTCATTTTTTCCAGAGCTGTATATGAAAAAGACACTTTTCTTGCTAGATGAAGACGAAGTTCTCTGGCTTCATATGCAATTTGTCTAAAGAAATCACAGTGTTTTTTTGGCTTTTGCTTTGTAAAAAAAAACAACAACTGGATTTTGTACCATTTCCAGTTATTGGCTGGACATGAAGAGAATTGCAAAATTACTTAAGCTTTATAAACATCCTGTAAATTATACAATATAATATTATTTACATTCATATTGTTACTTTAAGTTTTTAAGTTTTTTATTTTGGGCAGTTATAGTTTAGTTATAAGAGTAAAGCTATATTTTGTTTGATTTATTTTTCTTCACACATGTTTTTAGAGGATAATAAGCAGTGTATAAAGAGCGCATCATCACCTTGGCACCACTGGCAGCATCACATTGTTTAATTTGTTTGTTCCACTGTGAAAGTTTCATTATTTATTCATGACTTAATATTGATCTCTGAGATTTGCAGTGCTAGCTGTGTGATCCATGTTATTCAGCTTTAGAAACGGTCTGATGGGGTATCTTTATTTTAAGGAGATAAAACCAGCTCATCGATAATAGCTAAGTGCTATTAATGGGAAAGTGCAGACTTACACAAATTAAAAATGTACCGTTTTCAACAGTTAGGTTAACCCTTTCAGACCCTGCATCCATTATAATCCATTATCATCTATTTTCTTTATTTTTCATCAGAATACACCATGAACCAGCCAATGAACAAGTTTATAAACCAATAAAACAGTAACTTGGTCCCTCCCCCTGCAAAAACACTGGAAAAACAGTAGTACTAAGACAAAGTACTTGAAAAAAAAGGTCAATATTAACACACAGGCTTACAATGCAAAAGAAATAAAAAGAACTATTGAATATTTTAGTTAATTGGATTTATTTGCTACATATATAGATTTTATAGTAGAATATTAAAGTCTTCTTTTCTGTGCAGACAGACAGAAAACAGCATTCTTACTTTTTTATAATCACTCCAGATAATCCATGGCTGAAAGGGTTAATCATGAAGGTATTTGTTCCTGGTTGTGTCCTAAAGAGCTGTTTAGACAAATGTGAAAATGTGAAAAATGTTTTAAATTAAATCTGAATTAAAAACCATTAAATCTGAAGGGGGCGTGTCCCAGTCACATTTCATAATTATTTGTTTTTTGTAACCCCCCCCCCCCATTTAACAGAACTATTTGTATTGCATCACAACATTAACATACAGGGGTTGGACAATATAACTGAAACACCTGTCATTTTAGTGTGGGACGTTTCATGGCTAAATTGGAGCAGCCTGGTGGCCAATCTTCATTAATTGCACATTGCACCAGTAAGAGCAGAGTGTGAAGGTTCAATTAGCAGGGTAAGAGCACAGTTTTGCTCAAAATATTGCAATGCACACAACATTGTGGGTGACATACCAGAGTTCAAAAGAGGACAAATTGTTGGTGCACGTCTTGCTGGCGCATCTGTGACCAAGACAACAAGTCTTTGTGATGTATCAAGAGCCACGGTATCCAGGGTAATGTCAGCATACCACCAAGAAGGACAAATCAAATCCAACAGGATTAACTGTGGACGCAAGAGGAAGCTGTCTGAAAGGGACCCCTGTAACTCTCAGCATGAAAGTGAAGTGAATGGACAGTGCAGGCTGCTGGTAACTGGAGGAGGTCATGTCAGCCCCATTGCCATCTCACAAAACCTTATTATCACAAAACCAAACCTTTATAAGGGCTTCAGTCACTTTTGTAGGTGAATTTAAATGTTTAACAACCTGTTAAAATTAAACCAAAATGCAGAAAATGGCATCTAATTAATTAAAAAGAAACCCCTAAATATTCCTAAACTATCCCTGTCAACAGAAAGCAACATGTGCAAACATACTCTGTCAGTTTAGCAAACAGTTAGCAATTAGCGCTCTTCTTTATGCTAATAATGCATCACCTCAGTCAGCTGTGCTGCAGCTCGCAGTGTTTCTCTAAACTTCAGCTTTTCACCCTGTAGTTAAAAGCTTTAACCCCAAGCTAGCTGCCAGTGCCGTCAGATCCGAAGACAGAGAGCAGTGTGATTTCACTGTGTGCTCTTTAGCAAAGCATGTGTCGCATGATAGTGAGACAGAAGCTGTTGAACAACAGCGTTTTCATCCCATTGATTTAATTCGCTAATCTGAAACACTGGGAGTGTAGTCAGAATAATGGACTGAAATAAAAAAAAAAGCTTGGGCCAATAGAGTACAGTGGCATTGCTGGATGGAGTTAATATATGGGTTCTTTTCTGCATGATACAACATTAACCTGCATTTGACTATTGCACAGCAAACTGTGTTCACAGAAAGTGATTTTTGAAAATGTTTGAAATCAGTACAGCCTGTTATTAATGCAATGCCACCTGAAGACCCAAAGATATATAGAAAACTCTTATTTCTAAAGAAATAAGAGACCACTTAAAATGATAATTTCCCAAATAGGAAACCTCTGGAATATAATAAAGAGGAAGAAGGACACAACCATCAAACCAAGCTGATCTGCTTGAATTTTGAATACAAAAGCAGTGTGTTCGACTGGTGGAGGAGAACATGCCAAGATGCATGAAAACTGTAATTAAAAACCAGGGTTTTTCCACCAAATATTGATTTCTGAACTTTTAAATCTTTATAAACATGAGCTGTTTATTGTTTTCTTTTCTTTATTTGAAGTCTAAAAGCTCGTCATAGTTTTTATTGTTTCGGGTATTTCTCATTTTCTGCAGATATATGCTCTAATTTACAATATTTTTATTTGGATTTTGGAAGAAATGTTGTCTGTAGTTTATAGTATTAATCAACAATGTTTATTTTACTCAAACATATACCTTTAAATAGCAAAATTAGATTTAGATATCGCCTTGACCCATGTGATTAATGCCCTAAAGCTTCCGACCACACTCATCTATAAGAGCAACAGAGCTGCATATCAACCTGCTTTTTTGTCAGCAGTGAGGATAACCACCTTTTCTTAATTCGTAAAAGATTATTACAGGAGGATTTGGAGAGGAAGGATGAGGATAATCAGGTTTTTGTTTCTTGATTTGCATCCTCGTCGCCTCGCTACCCACGGAGAATTGCAGAGATGAAAAGGTGATTCTTAGCGGTAAAACAATGTAAAGTGCACCAGCGACAAGGTGTTGGTGGGAGGTGACATCGCCAACAATTAGCGACTACTGTATCTGCAGCGATGTAGATAAGACGACTTGGTTCATATCTGCGTTTCTGAGCAGAATGCCTCCGCAGAACGGGTTTCAAACATGGTTAACAACAGTAATATAGCGGTTTGTTTATTCCGTGGCCAGGCTGTGGATATCGAGGGACGTTTAAATGGATAATTGGAGACATTTCATGGCAGATTAGAAGAGCGAACTCTGCGAGAGATCATAGAGCGAACGCCCTCCACAAACACACAAGCCAGCTCGCTCCAAACCACCCCCGACCATCACAGCCACCACATACCCACTGTTCC
This sequence comes from Astyanax mexicanus, assembly GCF_023375975.1. Classification (NCBI taxonomy): domain Eukaryota; kingdom Metazoa; phylum Chordata; class Actinopteri; order Characiformes; family Acestrorhamphidae; genus Astyanax; species Astyanax mexicanus. Next base: position 10,275,016 of record NC_064425.1, on the reverse strand, counting down.
CCGCTGCGTCTGTCACACTGTGCGGCCTTTCATTTAGACAAACGGAGACTGATGCCGCTGCCTGCTCCTTTAACAGATGCCACATCTCTCCGGCGGCTGCCGCGCAGAAACCTGAGATGATACCCGGCCTTAAAAAGCCTTCCGTTAAATCTGATACCGACACATTTCCTCACGTTTACCACCCCGTCACGGTGCATTAACGACGGCACCCGCTCGGAAGCGTCTCGCAGCCTTTATGTCTGCGTCTCGGCGCACAAGTGAAGCAGATCGGCGTCAGGATCCACTTATACCTAAAAAACCTTCTGCGGAACAAACTCCCATCACTGCCGATTCACGGGATGTCACACCAAGCACCTCCGACAGAACATCACAAACAGATCAGTTAGTCGCTACGTCCTTTTTTATTTTCTTTTTTTTAGTTGTTCTGGTTTTTGCCCAATTATCTTCTCCACATTAATCGCTGCCACTTCCCACCTGCTGCCTGAATGTCTCCTGTCACATGCCGCCAACAAACAAAGGGTGTGTGAAGACTAGCCCATGCTGGCTCACAAAACTCACAAACAAAAGAACCCACTGTTTGACCAAAACAAAGAGTGAGAAATTTTGTGTGAAATCTAAGTTGATATTGTTTATTTGATAGAAATTCCACCAATTATACTGCACAAATCATGAGAATTACGAAATCTGATATGAAAAAAAATTGGTAATGCTTTATAATACAGCCCGCGATTTAGAGGGTAAGAATGATGACCACTGTACACTACACAATACAGTTGTTTCTGAGTATTTACTGAGTAAGTACTATAGAGTAAGAACAGTCAAAATCAGGTGAGATGTGGGTTTATTAACCATATATAATATAAATACTATATATAAAACCTTCTAATACAAAACCTTCTGGTTTATGTGTATTAATGAATACATTTTCTTTAAAATATCAGCCTTCCTGATTGTGTTATTAAAGATATACAGTATAAATATTATTGTATTTTAGTCTCGACATTACAAACTATAAGTATTCTTCTTGCTCCACCCTTGACAGTTTTAAAAGCATAAATCAACATTTCATCTTCTTTTTTAAATTGTTCAAGTGTGACTGGAATGAAACCTTTATAATTGCCCTCATAACAAAGGGCAAAATTATTTTATATTATTTTATATGAAAATCGCACCACAAGTTTAGGGAAATTGCAGGTTCTCCATATTTGTACCTACGTTTAAGTAGGTATAAATATTTTGTATTTACTGATTTATAGAGAGCAGTTATACCTGGAAAAGTACAAGGTACGTTTCAGAAAGTTACCTAGTTTTTACACTCTTGTTCCTGGTTGTATTTTATTTATACGTACAGTTAATAAAGTATCCCTAGGACCTGGTGGGTATCTTGAATATACTGGTTCATCCAGAGAAGTTATACTGTAAGTAAAGGGAACTTACCCTCTAAAATGTGGGCTGTATTATAAAACGTTACCAAAAATGTATTACATTCTGCACTGAAAACTAGTGCAACTAGTGAAACTTGAATAAGCGTGTTCAAGAAAGACCTGCAAGGTCATATTTAGGCACATTATATTGTATTTGTCAATACCTTTGATTTGTATGAATATCAGATCACATATTACGACACATTTATGCAACAAAAAAAAAAACCTGAACATCATACTGTTGCTTTTTATTAAGCACATTTTGCTTGTTAGTTCTGATGTTGTCAGTCTGCCTGCCACTGGCTAGTGTTTGATCTAAAGACTCCATTTCCCAGTATTCACCTGCGCTTCAGCATTCCTGCTCACCCAGCTCCTGAAATTACTCACACCTGTGTTTCCCTGTATAAATACCCCCTGTTTTCCCCTTCTCCCTTGCCCTGAGTTGAACCTAGTTTCCTAGCTCTTCTTCCCAGCGTTTTTTTTGTGTTTTGTCTTTTTGTTGTCAACCCATTTGTATCTTTAACCACAATTTTACAAAACTTGTACTCGTTGCCAACCTTATTTTTGTATTTTCGACTTCCCTTTTTGCATTGCCCTTCTACTATTTTGGAAATCCTGTGTATGACCACTTTGTCTGCCCACTCTGGCATGTTGCTTACTGTATCTTTGCTGCCCTTTTGTTACAGACCTTGCCTGTCCCTGACCATTCCTTTAGGTTTTGCCCTTTATTTAATAAACTGTGTGTTTGGTGTCTGCTTGTGTCTGGCATAGTGACAGTGCTGCACATATGAACATACATAATCTAGAAGATGAATTATAAGTGAGGTTTTATTCATTTGAATCCTTAAAAAGAGTGTTTTAGCACCTCTCTCACAATACTTACTTATTTCCACTACTACAGTAGTGTTTTTACTCATGCACATACTGAGAAACACCAAAGTACTCTGGTTAAGAGTATACATGCAATTAGAGAAATCTGGTTACTGAGCTAAAATCCAGCTCTCTTTATCAGATTTCTAGACTTCTCTGGACTACTCTAGTCTGAGAAATCTAATTATTATTCTAAATTTAATAGCTTAGTAAAGGAATAATAGGAGAATCATAACAGTAAGAGAAACAAGGCCTTCTAAAATGACAAAGCAAACCAAGACCTGTATCCAAAGCAATCAAAATAATTTTTTTTTTACTTCCGTTGGTTTGACACTGTTACAGGTTAGCATCGCCTGTTCAGCTGAGTACCCACTTTTATTCTGTGACTCACCAGTACGTCCAGCAGTGCCTCCTTCCCCCTTAAGAGTTTTATTTGAACCTTTTATTGGATGTGTCAGCAGGTGGCAGAAATCTTTCTATTCTTAGAGTGTCACCTCATCTTGCGCTCCTTGGTCGTCCTGTAGCCCCCCCTAGAAAAACAAGATCAACTGTTTTTTTTAGCAGTAGGAAAAAAGTCTTTACCGATTAGAACTTAAAAAAAAAAGTCCACAGCGAGTGCAAAACCAAAGCAGTGGCGGTGTATGTGAAGTCTGTAAACACGTCTGAGGCTTCCTTTCTGTGCCACAGAACTCATCAGCTGAACAATGTGCTGTACTTTACAAGCTTGCCCATGGGTTTAGCAAAGGCTCAATTCCCAGAAGTCTGTCTGTGCTGCGCGTCGCCATTCGTCTGGAGAAAAACAACATTTTAAAGAGGTAAACAAACTAATAAAAAAAGAAAACTGACTGGCCTGATGCAGTATTTATACACACATCAATAGGAGTTTTTTTTTTTGTAGGTTTTTTTTTTTCTTAATAGTAGAGTGAGCATTAGCCTTAGCGGATTTAAAACTTGTCAGCTGACTGTCAACAGCCAGCAATTGTCTCTATTCTCTATTAGATACAGGTCAATAGACCCATACCCTCTTCTTCCACAGCAATGCCTTTGTAATATAGTGTTTGTTTGCTAGTATTTCCCACACCCTTGAAATGGGGAAGGGACGAAAGAGGGGGAGGGACGAACTTAGAGAAGAGATATGAGAAGAGAAAAGAGAGAAGGTTGTAGGTCGAAGTTGTATGACACACAGTTAGAGAGGAAGTGAGAGTTTATATACTGCAGAGAATGGGAGGAGTAAGGGCCTGGATCAGTCTCCCAATCAAAAAAAAAGATTCATAACTAATATTCATAACTCCATGTGTGGTGCAGTGAATAACATCAACAACTTCCAGGGAGCTACAATGTGGGAGGCTGGGGTTCAATTCCAGGTCTGGGTAACTATGCTGTTGACTGAAAACCATCCTAGACAGTCTTCAACGGTCTGGAGAAAAAGTCCACTCTTTAATATTACTTTTTTTAATATATCACAAGCAGGTCAGAGCAGAGCAGTTCCTCTGCTCTGAAAGCGTTGAATAAGTCTAGGTAGCTGCACCATTAAAATAGCAATCAGCCAAAGTCAGAGTGCTCCTGACTCCTGACTTAAAGGGAATGGTAAGTCACACACTAATTGGATTTTTTTCACGTTACGCCTAAAACACAACCATGATTAATTAAGAGAGGCGTGCTTTTCCTGTCGTTATGATAGCAAAGACATTGACACTGACACACTCTAAATCAAGCTGCACAGTTTACTGCTCACATAAAAATTACTAAAATAGGGCCTGTAGTTTTTGGGCAAGAAGAAAAAAATACAAATGTTCGGTGCTTCTATAAAAATGTATTTATTTATTTATTTATTTATTCTTATTTTTTTACTATTGGAAATCAGGTTTGGTTTGGGTGCCCAACCTTTTGCACGACTGGTTATCAGCAGAGATTTGATGTTTTTGCTGAAGTGAAGCAGTTTTTTTTTTTCTTTTCAGAAGACAGCACACACACACACACACACACACACACACACACACTCTCGTCTCATTTTGGATCAGTGTGACATGGCTCCCACTCAGAGCCTCTTGAAGCATTGGCTTGCTTTGATGGGCCGGCGTCCACTTGTCACTGGGATGAAGACGGAGAATAACCCCTCAATCGAACTGCAGTGATTTCTTCATGCTGTGCCTTTTGTCTGAGAGAGAGAGAGAGCGAGAGAGAGAAAAAGAAGGAGAGAGACAGAGAGAGAGAGAGTAGAAGGAAACATTTATACAAACCCTATAATTAACGCAATAAATCCCAATGCTAATGCATGCGACCTATAGGAAAATGAGCCACAGCACATATAAAAACTGATATATACTGAAACAGAAACTCGAGGGATCCGACTGTGGGGCAAAAAAAATTACCCCGGAAAAGCGAGCGATCAAGTAAACACTTGGTTATGCAAATACTATAAATTTCCCAATATATTTTTTTGCGGGACGGCTCTAATGTTCCATTAACGAAAACTAATAACGTGGAATCGGATCAGAACATTATGTAGGAGAAAGTAGCGTGCAGGCTATTAACATAAACCACAGCAGCCCACAGCCAGACCCGGATTCATTCCCATTCATTTCACTGGAGCCACTTAGACATTTATTAAAATACTGAATGGAGGCTGTAGCGCTGCGGCAGAACAGAACCGCCACACAATAATGGGAAACCAGGGCTGAGAAAAAGGAATTTAAAAAAAAAGAAGCAAAACTCATATTTTAGACCCCACAGTGGAGAAGTCCAGCTTGTAATGTGAAGAACAACCTATTCGTAGTGTCTTTTGAATTGTCCACACACTAGAGGGCGCTCTAGAGTAAGAGTGAGCATGTAAAATGTATATATACACAAATATAATCAATTCTCATTCATTACTCTGTAGGTAAAAGTATAGATACTAGTATTTAAAATACTTCTGTAGAAGTTGAAGTATCAACTCAGGTTTTTTTACATTTTAAGTAAAAGTCTGAAAAGTACTGGTTTCAAAACTGCTTAAAGTATAAAAGTAAAAGTAATGTAAGATGAAAAATTTAATTAAATACAAAAGCACCACACAGTCTTATAGTGCACTACCCCCCTCCCCAAGACGTTTTTTTCTAAAAGACATAATGACTATAGTCTTATATTAAAATGTTAATGTTAAAACATTTGGGATGCACTAGGCTCCCTGTTTCAGCTGCATATATACCCGCTATGAAAATTAATGTATTTTAGTACAATGTAAATATATTAAAGAAGCTTAGTTAGTAAGTTTGTCTGGAGTTCTCTTGAGTCTCTGTACAGATCATCTTCATACTAGACTACATACATCTGCTATGTTCTTGCTGGAGTGTGTGTGTGTGTGTGGGGGGGGGTGCGATCACAGTATAAGTATAAACCAATAGGGTGTCAGAATGGTATATGTTTATATTTCTCTACATCCAATCACAATCAGATTCACTCTATCTGGATGGACATATTTAACTTTATAGGGGTTTAATTGAACAAAGAGAAGGCTATTTTCTGTTGTTTGGACTGCAATTTGTTCTTGGTCATATGAGTTCATATCATGTATTTCACGGTCAAATATGAACCAAGCTCAAAAGTTGAAGAGATAACATTAGCAGCTTGGTTATGGGCATTAGGCAGTGGCAAACTGTTCTGGTGCTGGAAAAACAATGGAACCCAAAGGGGGGGTCAGTGTACAGTGCTGCGTCTACTGCGTGCAACCTGAAAGCACCTCAATGGTAAAATCTTAGACAGCATAATACTATAATAAGTGCTCAAGCAACCACCTAGGAAATCATAGTAGCCCCAAGCAGTGTCCTACTAACCACCTCTAACACCAACCACCATCAAGCAACCACCTGGGAAATCACAGTAGCCCTAAGCAATGCCTACTAACCACCTGTAACACCACCACAGCAACCACCACCCAACCACCAGCCAACCACTTGTGGAACCATGACGGTGCCATAGACAGGATCAGGGACTCATTTTATTAATAAGTAACTTAAAAAAAAAAAAATCGCCACTCATGCAAATAGTTGGGCCTTTCAATTTAGGTTTTTATCATGGTCACAGTTTCTAACCTAATCAGAGGTGGGGCTGCAGCTTGTGACCCATCGCAGATCTAAAAGTGGAGCTCAAACTAATGGACAATCTAGTCTTTTCCCATCTGTGCTTCTTAAATTCTGAGTGGAAAATGATTGATGGTTAAATTCTAGGTCATATCTGGATCTAGTGCTTATCATTATGCTAACAAAGGCCACTTAAAACAGTGTATTTTGTCTGATTTCTCATGAATGCTCAGTGAGACCAACTTCTATTCTGATGTGTGTGTGTGTGTGTGTGTGTGTTTCATTACCGCGTGCTGTATTTATAATTCATAAGAGCATGCCGGAGTTCAGTTGGGGTTGTTTGGGCATAAGCAGTGGGACTCATTAGACTATTCTCCTTATAAATAAAACAGCCGGAGCTACTTGCTCTGCGAGCTCCCGGCAAGAATCGGGCGTTTTTAGGGCGACCGCGATCCAACACGGGTTCTAAGGAGACTGTGCCTGAGGCGCCTAGTTATGGGGGTCGCTTCCTGTGTGTTCAGATTAACCTCGGAGGACGTGTTGCGATAGTGTAGCCCTGGGTCTGAGCTGTTGTTAACCTATCACGCTCTGTTTTTAAGGATTATGAAAAACATTTTTGTGTACATGATAGATTCAAACATCTTACACCCTGCGCAAAGGTGTGAGGTAATGCTCATTGCTATCTTACAGCCTGTCAGCAGTCTATTATCATGCCTTCCTTCTGCATTGTTTAACAGTCCTGTTATGCTACGGGTCAAATTGACCAAATTTTAACATTTGAAGAGCTAGGAAAAATAATTAAAAGTATTTTTTTTTCAGTATGAACCTTCTTCTGCTTGCCTTAATTAGTGCCACATATAACATACAATATGAAAATGGTAACTAAAACAAAACTAAGACAAAATTGCAATGTTACGTTTTAATGTTATGTAAAACTGTTGTGTTTTATATGTTGGTCTTTCAAAGTAATAAAGTAATGAAATATTTAAAAAAGTTTGAACAGGATTTTTTCAAAATAAAAATTAGTGAATTATCCTAATTGAACCATTACCTGCTAGAGGTAAGGAACAACATTGCACTAAATATTGATAGAATAATTAGCAATGGAGTTAGTAATGTAATATTCACACATTTGTTCAGACATCTTTTGGATAATTAAACATGCACCAGGTCTGTTTTGGGTCTATTGTAAAATAAACCAAACAGTGTGCTGGATATCATTCTCTTTAAGAAGCAGATGAACTCTGACTTTGGTGCGTTGGTATCTTAACAGCGTGGTGCTTTTGTGCATCTCAGCAGAGGATACTGACCTGCACGTTCACACTGTGAAGAAACGCCAACAACTCTTTTAAGGGAACAGCAATGTTATTTTATTTTCCTGCATGGCTAAGATAGGATTGGACTATTGACTGTTGTCAGGGTTTTATTCAGTCCGTGGAGCACCTGTATTTCCCACCGAACACTTGGTATTCATCTCACTTCCAAACCACCGCGCTCATCAGCGTAGATTTATTACTAAACTAATGGCGTGGGCGCAAAGCGTAAAAATAGACTTTTGATGGGGTGTAAGATAGCAAAGATACAGGTTGTACAATAGGGCCCGTCCAAACTTTTGATTGGTTCTGTAAATCTCTACCCTTAGTTGCAGATATCCACCATCCTCCAACAAGTGATTCTCACTAATGTAGCACAGGTATCCCCTTCAAAGCACTCCACCACCCCCACCCCATCGTTAATTCAAAGCCCTTGTGGCCTGGCGTATCTGAACACTGTTAGGGAAATGAGTCAGGCATTCAGGAGAGTGCCGAGCGTGCAGAGAGATGCAGTGTGACTTGACAATAATGGATTATAATTGCGTTTATTATGCAGAGTTGTTTCCAGCCAGGCTAACAGACTGAATATCGCTCATTTTAGATGGGCATCATGACAGCATTAAAAATAATAGCAATTATCATTAATGTTGATTATATTTCATTAGCTGCCTTTTTTGGACAAAGTGTATTGCCTGAAAGCTAAGGTCAGATCTGTCAGAGCAAGGCAACTACAAGTGTACATCTTTAATGGGAAGTTCATGCTAAAAGTTTCTGAACTGTGGCTGAATAAAATGAATTCTGGCCCAAAGCTACTGTATGTAACAACACACGACCAGTTATTTTATTTATTTTACAGGGCAATTATCTTTTATTTTTTCTTATATTACAATATATCTATATTTGCGTTTATAAATGAATGGAAATCATTTAGCGCAACAAGTATTAAAAATGTAGAGCTAATAAAAAGGGCGCAGATATTACAGTACAAAACTGTATACACGGACATATAGTTACTGTTTTTATTATGAGCATGAATTAATGAACATACATCTTAAATGAAAAAAAATAAAAAAATAAATAAATGTATTAATTCCCTGGTGCACAAGTTATATTAAGTCATTATATTTATGGGGTTCCAAAATCCTCCCATATCAAAATTATACATATTATGTGCAAAATGTACAAATTATACTTGGATTATTAATTCAGAACAATGATGTCACAATAGTGATGTCACAATAACAAAACCTGTAAAGAACCACCTTAGCTCCACCCCTCACCCATAACCCCCACCAGAGCCCCTCCCTCTAGATCAGTTGAAGAAATGCCAATTCGGTTCACATAGGGATTAGCCAGCAGACTTTGTCTGAGGGAGGGATCTTTACCTATTGTCCGTGGCAAGTCAGCAGGTGAGGGAGATGTGCAGGTAAGTGCTTTCAAATAATAAAATGTAGAGTTTTGTGTTTTGTCATTTAGCACAAGCTAATGCTAACATGCGGTAAACACTCATCTTATACATGGCATGGCCAGCAACAGCTTATTTGCATAAAGGTGACAGTATCATCATGATTGACTACAGCTTGTAGCTTTTCTGTGGACGACATTTACATCAATGTCCTAGAAAACTGAACCGACTATTAAGCATGGTGGTGGTAGCATCTGAACAGGGTTAAACCAGCACAAGGACATTTAACCAAATATGCTAATAATTATAAAAATATAAACAAATAAACTAATAATTAAAATGTAGACTAATATGGACAACGTTAATTGAGCTACACATACAAAAGAATTGAGTTACGTGTGATTAACCCTGTATCATAGAGGTTCCTAATGGTGTCCTGTAATACCAATACCTGCATTACATGTCAAAGTGTCTGTAATAAAGACCAAAGGTAATCTGGTATTGTAAAAATTTGTACCCCACACCACGACACCAAACCTTAGTTTTATTACTATTGAAAGGCCAATATTGCCATGATTATATTAATTTCATGATCAGTGTATATAATCTTTCAACCACCACTGTAAGGCCTGGTAATTAAAGCACTGTAAACCAAAAGCATATGCGTATAAAAAGCTTTGCTGCTCTGGAATCTACTCATCATCCTAAATGTAGGAGCTGGGCAGGGCAGAGCCAGGGAAGTTACAAATAACAGTAATTAACACAGTCATTACTGCACAGCTGTGATCTAAGAAACAGTGTAATTGTCCCTTGCAATATGCACAAATCATCCACTCTGCATTGATCCATACTCTAGCAACTCAGCGCACCCCATTGCAACGTACACACAGAGTCTGTACAACATCCACATATTTACTGATTTTATTCTGAGGATTAATAAATGAACAACAAATATATTGAAGGAATAAATAAATAAATTGGTGCACAAGTTAAATTTTTGTGGGTTTGTAAAAATCAAACAGTTATGGGCAGTGCTGCACCACTGGCCACCAGCAGGGGAGCTGTGCAACAGAGGGGAATAATCAGTAGAGTTGGGTCCCGAAATACCAATTCCCAGGATGCTCTGCAGCGTTCGGTGCCAACCAACCACACCTGTGCAGCATGATATAAAAACACAGCCAAAAGCCTCACACTTCATTACATCTTTATAAAGGGGTGACTGGTATCAGAGAGACAAGACAAGACAAGATGGGGCAAGATGAGACAAGACCAGAAACAACAGACCAGATGAGATGAGATGAGACAAGACCAGATCAGATGAGACAAGATAAGATAAGTCAAGGAAAGGCAAGGCAGGGCAAGACAAAACCAGACCAGATGAGATAAGACAATACAAGACAAGATAAGACAAAACAAGGCCAGACAACACAAGACCAGACCAGATGAGATAAGATAATAAAAGGCAAGACAAGACAAGATAAGACAATACAAGGCAAGGAAAGACAAGACAACACCAGACAAGACAAGACCAGACCAGACAAACACCAGACAAGACAAGACCAGAAAAAAACAGACCAGACATGACCAGACCAGGCCAGATCAGATGAGACGAGATAAGACAAGGCAAGAAAAGACAAAACAAGATGAGATGAGACAAGACCATAGCAGATGAGACGAGATAAGACAAGGCAAGGAAGGACAACACAACACAACACAAGACCAGATGAGATAAGACAATACAAGGCAAGACAAAACAAGACAAAATAAGACAATACAAGACAAGACCAGACAAGACAAGACCAGAAAAAAACGGACCAGACATGACCAGACCAGGTCAGACCAGATGAGACGAGATAAGCCAAGGCAAGACAAGACAAGACAAGAGCAGACAAGATAAGATGAGATAAGACAAGGCAAGGACAAGACAACACAAGACCAGACAAGAACAGATCAGATGAGACGAGATCAGATGAGACGAGACAAGACAACACAAGACCAGACAACACCAGACAAGACAAGATGAGATGAGACAAGATCAGATAAGACGAGACAAGAGAAGGCAAGGAAAGACAAGGAAAAACAAGACCAGACCAGACCAGACAAACCAAGACAAGACCAGAGAAGACAAGGCAAGACACAAGACAAGGGACAACACAAGACAAGACCAAGGCGGTGTTTATCAGAAAACAAAGCCACTAATTTGTTCAAATCAAACAGTAAAAAAGTAAAGAAAGATTTGTTGTGCTGTAAGTTTGAGTTTTTTTAGCTGAAAGCTGCAACCCATAAACACAGTGAATCTGTATAGGAGGCTTTTGAATAGAACGTGGTCTATATTTTATAATACTGAAAAATATGTGAATGTTCATCATAACCTGCAATCATAAGCAATTAAGTGTGCTAAAGTCGGTGAATAGAAGAATACTGCAGTGCAGTGTTTGCTGCTGTTGGAGATGATGATGATGATGATGATTCAATAGAGAGGTGAAAAGCTAAGAATTTCAAGGCGCGGGCTCTGCAGTGAAGACCGCAGATTTGGCCTTGTGTTGTCACTATTTAATTAAACTTCAGCTCACTGTATAGCCTTGGAGCTACAGGTAAACAAAACAAATTGTTCAACTTCAAGCCAAACTGTATATCAGCCCAAGACAGACTGACCTCTTCCTCACTTCGGAAAAAAGCTCTTAGCCTCTTTCACTACCACAGCATTTCAAATATGTAGTTGCAGGACCAAACACATTTTAATTGTTGTTATGGTACATTTAGAAAGTCTTTTTTTGCAGGCATGTTCTTTAAGAAGTCTGATAATGGATTAACCTTTGCATAGTTCAATACGGTTTGATACATTGAAGTGTAAAACACTTAAACAAAAAACAAAAAAATCCAACAATTTCACTATTCACATTTTTATTATTAAGGTATACATGAGAAGTAGTGTGTAATGCATTAGATTGCATTTAGTGGACAGTTTTATCCAAATAGTAAGATACATGAAAGTGAGAGCTATTATTCACAAATGGAGAAAACATGTAAAACTGGTGAACCTTCCCAGGATTAGCCAGCTGACCGAAACTATTCCAAAAGGGCATGAACAACTCATCCAGGAGGTCACAAAAGAACCAAGAACAACATTTAAAGAACTGCAGGTCTCACTTGCCTCAGTGAATGTCAAAAATAAGAAAGAGACTGGGTGAAAATGGTATCTATGGGATCGTTTCAAGGCAAAAAAAAAAAAAAAAAAAACACTGCTGACCCAAAAAAACAAAACGGCCCATCTTACATTTACAAAAAAAAAGGTAACACTTTCTATGAATGTCATCTCTATTAGACTCTATAACCACATTCATAACATATTATAATGCATTCATTATAAGGCACTATAAAGATGGCTGTAAATAGTTATGAAAATGCTTAACCCATTGTAGCCATGTATATTAAGCATTATGAATTGTGATCATAATACATTATAAGATGTGCTATAACGAACATTATATTCAAGTATAATTCATGAGTGGTTAAAAATATATTTATAGGATTATTGAGGGTGTGTTTATAAGTTGGAAGCTTTTTTTTGTCATAATACAGTCTGCAAGCTGGGACTGAGTTTCTTGGTATTGACGTATAACATGTTATAAACACAGCTATTAATGCATTATAATCACAGTTCATGATGCATAATAAACATGGCTATGATGAATTATACATTTTTGTAAATATGTATAGCCATGTTTATAATGCCTTATGCATGCATTATAACGTGTTATGAGTATGTTTATAGAGTCTTACCAAAAGAACAACATTTTGATGATCCCCAGAACTTTAAGTAATTATTCTTTGGACTGACGTGACATTACATTACATTACATTTTTGAGCAGCCGTATGTCTTCTGGAGTAAAAGAGCTCATGGCGTGTAGCTGTCTGATATAATTACTGTGTTAACAGTGAAGGTACTGTTAGTGGCCTATAAATGTCTTAATGGTGCAGGACCAGCGTATTTATCTGATGTTCTCCAGCAGTATGAGCTGAGCAGAACTCTCAGATCATCAGGAACTGGTCAGTTAGTGCCGCCGAAGGTAAAAACTAAACATGGAGAGGGAGCGTTTAACTACTTTGCTGCTCTTAAATGGAACCAGTTGACTGAAAGCTTTAGAAGAGCACCAACACTAAACAACTTTAAATCCAGGTCAAGCCTTCAGCTCAGCTTAAAACACTGCAGCCCCGAAACTTTTATTCTTTTTTTTTGTATCATGTTTCATTCATGTTTAATTCTTATTAATTTTTCTTTGTTGTTCTTTTACATGTTTTTAATTTTACCTCTCTTTGTTTTAATCATGTTAGAACCTATGATTCTTTATTCTTATTTTAGTTTTTATTTCTATTTTTACTGTTATTCTTTGACATGTTTTTTGACTTCTCTGTGTATTTTCTACGCCGTAAACCAATACGTTGTTTGAACTTAAATGATTTAAGTCTGTTTCACGTAAAATTTGATATTTCTAAACAATACTCAACTATTTTGAGTTAGTTGAACATTTGTAGGCACATATACTGTACTATTCCAACTGAGATCTTTGAGTTTAAACAACTTATAATGAGTTTAGTCTGTTGCCATTGGCGGCTTCTTTTCTATTGGTTTCTGTCAAAATCTATTTGCATACTGGGTGTGTCCAACAGTTTCTGACTAACACTCACCATCAGTGTGTAGTGATTCCCCCTGAGCTACCCTAGAAATAAATCAACTTCCCCTTTAGTTGTAATAACTTGATGATTTAATTTATGCTAACTCAAGTTTCCCCATTACTTAAAAAAATACATTTTTAAGGCAAATTATATAAGTAAATTGAACTTATCCGAGATTACAGTGTAATTTGTAAAGCACTTTGAATGACCGTTGTGTATGAAAGATGCTATATAAATAAATTTGCCTTGCCTTGCCTTGTCTTGCCTTAAAAGACATGAAAGAGGAACTGGCAAAAACAGAGAAAAAATAAATTCAAACATTTGGCTAGGGTTCTAAGGGCTAAGAGAGACCCCAGACACCTTTCTGAGGAAACCATAAGGAAACCCATTTTGTCCGCTTGTATTCGCGACCTCGTTCTATCTGTCATGACCCATCGCTCATCATCATAAGTAAGAGTAGGAAGGAAGATAGACAAATACATTAGTTTAAGTACACTTTTTGTATTAGCCATTACCTTAGAAGGCTGTTCTGTTTTCTGCTTTGTCCTCAGTTCAGTGTGTAATACTGTCCAATGCAGTTTCTCCTCTTCCCGAAAATCGAGCTAAACTAAACCTCCTGGAAGAGCAATTACAACAGTATCTACTCAGTTGTCTTCCTTCATCTACAGAAAGAACATTGTCACAGTTGGAGTTCCTCACTGTATGCACGGCGGCTAGCTCATAATGTTGTCTTATGTAAATGGCCCGGGCCGGATCATCTCATAACCCCCTCACATCACAGCCCCATTCCCCATCACAAGCGCTAATCTGAAATTGAAAATCTCGCCTATCGGTTGAAGCACTTTTTAATAAGTTTCTGAAGATGACTTTCGGAGCACGTGGCGCGGTGCATCTTACATCGCTCTGTGAGATTTTATCCGCTTCAAATGGTGCGGCTTTCAAAGGAAGCTGATTATTACCCGTCCTTTCTAAGATAAAACGCTCATATCGTCAATAGGGCAGCGGAATTTAAATTGAATGATAATAGGTGTCCAATTGGACCAGTCGTTCAGCCCTGGCCCGCTGTTAGCGCTAGCCTTTTTTTTATCCCTTTTCGGAGTCTTTATTACACAAAGCCTATGATTTTTATTTTATCTGAATTTGTGCATCTGATTTTAAGTGCGGGGTAGAAGCATTTTTACGCTAATTTAGCATTGGGATATAAATCAGGAGCTGCTGTGGGTGGCATTGTAAGCTTGTTATGCTGCAAGTGGGAAAAAAGAGGCAGTGGGTTTTGGAAAGAGATACCATCTTTTATTGTATGAAAAAATTAACAGACCATCCAGTTCCATAAATTATATGATTTATCATGTAGGGCTTCCCAGTGTTGCTTCTACTATTACAGTTTTGGCCCATCAAGCTTTTCAAACAATACTTGCCTGAGTTGCCTGGCTTCTACATTATATATTTTCAAATGTATTCGTTCGCTCACCCATCTAAATCAATGATCCACAGGTACACACCTCCAAACTTCATGTAGCTTCAGAGTTCATCACTACTACACACCTTCAAACTTCATGTAGCTTCAGAGTTCATCACTACTACACACCTCCAAACTTCATGTAGCTTCAGAGTTCATTACTACTACACACCTCCAAACTTCATGTAGCTTCAGAGTTCATTACTACTACACACCTCCAAACTTCATGTAGCTTCAGAGTTCATCACTACACACCTCCAAACTTCATGTAGCTTCAGAGTTCATCACTACTACACACCTCCAAACTTCATGTAGCTTCAGAGTTCATCACTACACACCTCCAAACTTCATGTAGCTTCAGAGTTCATCACTACTACACACCTTCAAACTTCATGTAGCTTCAGAGTTCATCACTACTACACACCTCCAAACTTCATGTAGCTTTAGATTAAGTCAGGGACAGTAGAGTGTAGAGAGATTTGTGGAATGGAGAGTTTACATGGCTGAGTAGCTCTATTCAAACCTCACATCACCAAACACAATGCAGGAAAGCGGATATACTGTAAAGCGGTCTAGTGGTCTAAATCGCTGCCACAATGACTGGGAGATCGCTGGTTCGAATCCCAGTCATGCAGCTTGCCATCAGCTGCCAGAGTCCTGAGAGAGCACAACTGGCCTTGTTCTCTCTGGGTGGGCAGATGTCACTCTTTCCCTTCATCACTCCTAGGATGATGTCCATCAGTGAGCTGGTGTATGCTATGAACCGGGTCGCTGTGATTTCCTCAAAGCATGCCACCTACTAAAGAGGTGGTGGCTGACTTCACATGTATTGGAGGAGGCATGTGCTGCTAGTGCTAGTCTTCACCCTCCTTGTGTTGTGGCATCACCTGTGATGGGGGAGTAGGAGCTGAATGGGTGAAACAATTGGTATAGCTATACTAGGAGCAAATGGGAAAAAACAGAAGAGAGCATACTGTAGATTGCTCTACAGAACTGAAGTGTACCGACATTATCGTTTTTGGATGTGTTGCTGATAACAGTGTGGATGGTTCTTTTTAGTTTTGGTCAGAAGCACATGGTATCGTGATTATATTGTATTGTGAGATGCCCAGTGATTCCCATGGCTATTCTGTACACAACTCTAGCTGAGAAATCTTCATCACCACACAATCTGAAAGCACTTCTAGGCCAGGTGGAGCTCCAGATCCAGCCCATGTTATGACAGCGCAGCACCGGATGATGTCTCTTTTTCCTCCCCTCTGCCTGACCTGCAGCTGCTGGCGGAAAGGAGCCATGGCCATTCATCACAGCTGCCGGGATCACAGGCCGATTGAGTGTCCGAGGGGATAAATAAGGGAGGGTCGTTACTTTCCTCCCCAGAGTCGGGCAGTTACGTCGTGGTCCGCCGGACAGCTGGGCACTAAGAGCAGAAAGAAGTGTCACACTGGTGTCCGTCTGGCGGAACGGTCGATGAGGGACGCCGGAGGCAGTCAGTGATAAACCACGGTGGTCAGCGGCTTGGAGACGTGTTGCTGAGAGCTTTGGAGAGGAATCCAGCTGTGAGGAGGTAATGGGGATACAGCCGCTGGTGTCAAAAAAGATACTGCTGGCTAGCTGGTGAAGCGTGAGAGAAACCATTTAGGAGAAGGCCTCAAAGAGGTCCTGTAACTCCAGACTATCTGTGACAGATTTTAACCTTCAAAACCGAGAGTTATTTTTATACTTTGCTCAGTGCTGTAATTGACGTTTTAACACATAGGATTACTCTGTAACACATTTTTAAATATATATATATATATATATATATATATATATATTTATACATTCTGGTGATGTGATTATTAATTAACACATGTGTATATGTATATATAATATAGCTCTGGGGAAAAAAAGAGACCACTTAAAAATTGAGTTTCTTTGATTTTACCAAATTGAAAACCTCTGGAAAATGGATGAGCTGCTTGAATATTTGCACCAGGAGTTGCATAAAGTTTTCCAAAAGCAGTGTGAAAGACTGGTGGAGGAGAACATGCCAAAATGCATGAAAACTGTAACTAAAAAACAGGGTTATTCCACCAAATATTGATTTCTGAACTCTATGAAAATCTTTATGATTATGGACTTGTTTATTTGCATTATTTAAGGTCTGAAAGTTCTGCACCTTTTTTGTTATTTCAGTCATTTCTAATTTTCTGCAAATAAATGCTCTAAATGACATTTTTATTTGGAATTTGGGAGAAATTTTTATTTTATTCAAACATATACCTATAATTAGCAAAATGAGAGAAACCCATGTCCATGTGTGAGTAACAAACGGGTGTGTACATGCGTTGGGGGTGCGCCTGTGTTAACCATTCACTGCCAAGATAGCAATGAACTGTTGTCGTAAGTCTAGGTTGTATTTAGTCAGTAGAGCAATAGTCAATAGAAGCAGTGTACAGTTACGAATAAAGTGCTAGACTACTGGAAACTAGCTACCAGTCTGCTAGCCTATTTCTCAAGGTCAGATAAAGACTAGACACAACATCAGAGAAGCTAACTAACAATATTGCCAGATATTGTCTATAGCCAAAACAACTGTTTGGAATGTCCTGAAGAAGAAAGTCGTCACTGGTGTACTAAATACCAGGTGATGAACAGGTAGACCAAGGAAAACCCCAGCAGTTGATGACAGAAACATTGTGAGTGTTATAAAGAAAAACCCTAAAACAACTGTTAGTTACATCAGCAACAAAATTCAGGCAGGAAGGCAGGAGTGAAAGTATCACATCGCATCTACTGTTCACAGAAGAAAGAGCTCATAAACAGAAGTACAGCGGATTTAAAACACTAATCAGCAAGAAGAATAGAAAAGTACAGAGACACACCTATGGACTGATTCTGCACGGATGAGATGAAAAAGTTTAACATTTAACAATGTGATGGAAAGGCTAAAGTTTGGACAAAGAAAGGATCTGCTTATGATCTTAAACATACCAGCTCATCTGGGAAACACAGAGGAGGTAGAGTCATGATTTGAGCTTGCATGACTCGATTGGACTCAATTGTGTATCAGATCCAGATGGAAATACCTTGAAACTAAAGCTGAAACGTTAAAACAGTATTTTGTCTCATATTCATCTTTTATTGTCAAACCTATTTTTTTTTCAGTCTACAGCAAAAATAAAGTTATCAGCCTCACTGTTCCAATACTTTTGTAGGGGCCTGTATATAGGAGGCGTCATACAATGCTGACCAATCAGTAAATCACTGCCAGATCAGATGACCCCTCCAAACCACTCCCCCAAAGCTCATCTGACTGCATGGGAGATTATCTAAAAAAGATATAGATAAAAAAAAACGTTCTAACCACAAACTATCCTTAGACCTACTTACATGTTGCACAGTTTTACATTTTTATTTGTTTTTATTTTTGGAAACTCTTTACTAACTAGCTGACGCTAATGCTTTTACATTACATTACATTACATTACATTACATTACATTTGGCAGATGCTTTTGTCCAAAGCGACTTACAATAGTCAAGTACAATGTAAAATAAGTTTAAAGGAAAAACATCTTTGGATAGGGATAAAAGGAGGACAAAGGAGAATAATAGGATAGAGGAGTGAAGGAGAGGAAGAAGGAAATGAGGTTAGAAGTAGTTAGTGTGTTAGAGGTGTTAAGAGAGTAAGTGCTCTTTGAAGAGCTCTGTCTTCAGGAGTTGCTTAAAGATAGCGAGAGATTCTCCTGATCTGGTAGTGGAGGGTAGTTTGTTCCACCATTGGGGAACTCTGTATGAGAACAGTCTGGATTGCTTTGTGTGAATGTTTGGTAAAGCGAGGCGACGTTCACTGGAGGAGCGCAGCGGCCGGGAGGTAGCGTAAGCCTTCAGGAGCGAGTGCAGGTAGGAAGGAGCCTGTTGCTTACACAGGCTCTGCTTACACAACAACAGATAAATCGGGCTCCATTTGCAGACCTGGTTTTCCACTCTCTACCTGGCATATGAAGCTTCCGTTCCTCGTGCCAGCAGGCACAATAGGGAAAGGAAGCAATAAGCCTACCTTTTCCCCCATTGAGATGCTCTAACGAGTGCAAATTCTCACTGCAGGCTGAGCTGCCAGAGCCTGTTGCCTGGCCAAAAACTTCTAATTCAGCATTTAAGAACAGCTGGCAAAGAAACTGGCTGTGCAGTTACTTTGAGACGTTCTGACAGCAGCCCTTCACACAGCGGTTACTGACTGTTGAGCGGCAGCCAGCCAATGCCCTGCTACTCCTGCTGCCACTCAAAACGCAGTATTGTACAGGCCATTAGCCTAGAGCTGGAGCGATACTGCAGCTCGGAGCCGTCGAGACAGGACTCCTGGCTACTGGTTATGCAGTGTGACAGATCTGCTGAAATGGACCACTCCATTATTTTTGGATCACTTGATACATGGATAATTATGTAAGTATCCAGTCAAATTGATAATTATCAGTTATATTGTAGCAGAGAGACAACAGGACTAGGCTTTGTTTTTCTAATGCTTGTTTTTTTTTTATCAATTTAATCCAAGTTAACCATTATCAGTAGGACACTTCCTAAAAATTAGGTTCTGTCTCACAGAACCAGGTCTGATTAAAAATACAGCTGCATCTCAAAAATTATAAAGAATATCATTGAAAAGTTACGTTATTTCAGTTATTCAGTTCAAAATGTGAAATATATAGATGTATTACACACAGAGTGATCTATTTTAAGCATTTATTTATTTTATTGTTGATGATTATGGCTTACAGCCAGAGAAAACCCAAAAATCAGTGTCTCAGAAAATTAGAATATTATATTATATAAGACCTATTGGTACTTTTGGGAGTGTTGATGTAGCGGGTCCAAACGGTCAGGAGCCCCGCCACCGTTTCTCTGCGTTGTGTTGTGTGTTAGGAAGAAATACCCGAGACCTCTGTTGTTGGTACCAATTCGGGAATCTTTTATTATCTGGATGCACAAGATAGAAAGCTGTGAGAAATAGCATCCAGCCTCGTGTCTGCCTGCACAAATCACTCTATCCAGCAGAGCTCTCAGCCAACTGACACAGTATATATTATTTCAGAGAGTCAAGAGTATTTAACAGTATTTGTATAATAGTAATTTGCAGTATAGTTACATATACAATTCACTTACTAATAAAATAAGAAAATGTACAAAAAATGACAGACATAGCCAATAGAAAAATATATAAAAAAATTAATCCACAGTAAATATAATATTTTAGTATGAAAATGACTACTTATAATACACATTCAACAGATTCACTTCATAGACACACTAAAACAAGATTCTGATATAAAAATATAGAAATACAATGGGATATGTGCAATATTACTTATTTATCTTTTAACTTAACTTTTTAACTTAACCTTATATATAATATTTTTAATAAATTCCCTTTTTAATACCAACTTTTTAATGTATTTTAATGTAAAACATTTTTAAAACCTGAAAACCGATCAAAAGAGCTGACAACTTTAAACTTATGAAGCAATAAAAAGCATACCTGGATGTACAAGATAGAAAGCTGTGAGAAATAGCATCCAGCCTCGTGTCTGCCTGCACAAATCACTGCATGATCCCCAAAACCACACAAAATGGAGGGAGAGTTAGGACTGAACTAAACACAGGCAGCTGTAGCTAACTAACACTTCTCAAACATACACTCGAAGATTTAGTTAAAAATACAGATCATCCATCCTTAAAACATCCAGAATATTACATTTAAAGGCCTTACGCTTCATATTAAACTATTTTTTAACACTTTTAACACATATTGAACTCTTTTTAGACACTTTTAACCAGAGACTGAGGCTGTATTCGGAATGGCATACTACTATACTGCGTACTGCATACTGCACTAGTATGTACTGCATACTACACACTGCCCAGTATGTAGTATTCGGTACTGTAACACTTTTGATTGTAGTACCCTACACGGTCCTGCTGTGACACACCAGTCAGTGCTCTATAGTGCTCCGAATTCCTCAGAGTGAGTTGTAAACAGAAAGAACATGAAAAATGTCCTACCTTTTCATTATTAAAACTAATGAGATCTGCATACTGTCCAGAACAGCAATTGCTGCTTTTATTTTAGAGTTTAGCAGCTAACCCAATTCTAACAACCAATTAGCAGCAGCCCCCACAACCCAAGTATGTTCCAGTTATATTTAAATATGTTTTTCTATTTATTTTAGTAGATTACTATTTTCATCTATGTAAGTACCAACAAGAAAAACACATTTAAACAAACTCTCATTCATATTTACACAATCTCAACACAAATCAAACAATTTTATTAATTTGTATTCAAATCATTCCCTTATTTAAAAGAAAAATATGTATTTAAACACAGGGAATTATTTATTAAATCAACAGAACGATTTATTAAACAAAGGTAATTATTTATTAAATAAAGAGAACAATTTATTAAAACTGAGGGAATTTTTTATTAAAGTAACAGAATAATTTATTAAAACTGAGGGAATCATTTATTAAAATAACAGAATAATTTATTAAAACTGAGGGAATCATTTATTAAAACTGAGGGAATCATTTATTAAAATAACAGAATAATTAATTAAAACTGAGGGAATAATTTACTGCATCAAGGAAAGTAATGGCTCACCGCTGTCGAGACCCTCCGCTGTCCCGGCCGCGGAAAGCGCTCGGTCGCGGCAGCGGAGGGTCCCCGCCGCGGAGAACGCGCGGCCGCGGCAGCGGAGGGTCCCCACCCGCGGAGAACGCGCGGCAGCGGAGAGTCCCGGCGGCGGACAGCGCTCGGCCGCGGCAGCGGAGGGGGCTCGACAGCGGTGAGCCAATACTTTCCAAAATAATTCCCTTAATTTAAAAATATATTTATTTATAAAATTTAAAAATCTCTCGCACTCGCCTCCATCTTGTTTTTTTCTGAAGCGAGCTGGAGAAGCCAGTCGCAATGCATGTTGGGATGCAGTACACCGCGAAGATAGCTCTCCATGCACACTGCGGAATCGGAGCGGAGTAGTACACCATCCGGGTACCTGTAGTGCACTACAGATCCTCAGTTTGGTCACATACGGTGTACTGCATACTGGCTTTAGGCAGATTTAGTACGCGAGTAGTATGTAGTATGCCATTCCGAATACAGCCTGAATTCTACCAACCTCTCTCCAGCAGAGCTCTCAGCCAATTGAGGAGAGACTAGCTAAACACTAAAAGACGCTGCGCCCCCCAGAGGAATGGAGAAAAATAACATACAATAAAATAATATAATAAAAGTCCTGGAAAATAAATATATTTTAACCAATCTTTTGTAAATAAAATATAGAAAAATGCTAGCATGTAAAATATGAAGATTTTGTGTGAAAAATAAATAAACAAAATAAAACCCGTTACATGGGCAGTGTGCAAAGTCCTGCTGGAAAATGAAATCCGCATCTACATTTGAGTTCTGAGCAAAGGGAAGCATGAAGTGCTGTAAGATTTTCTTGATGGACTTGATAAAACACAGTGGACCAACACCAGCAGACGACATGACTCTCCAAACCATCACTGATCATCAGTAAATTCTGCATTTTATTTGGAAATCAAGGGATGAAAGACTGGAGGAGATGTAGGGAGGCACACAGTGTTCCAAGACAACATTGATTGTCTCACACTGATACCAATAAAATGACACTAAACATGAACACATTCACATTTCATATAAACCAGATACTTTCCAGATCCAGAGATTATAATGATCTCGTTTAACCTCAGTAGACCTTGCCAAGCAAAAGGTGTTAATGCAGTGTTGCCCAGAATAGCTGTGGGGGTTTAGACTTAATTCAATTTACCAAAAGGAACATATATATACGATTCTGTTGTCAAAGGTGAGCAAAGACAATTATGGTACCTGATGTAATAGCCTTACAAAATATAGGTTATCACAATTATATTGTGTGGTATTTGTATGGGCATTGTTCCCCCTGTATTTCAGGTTCACCTACCCAATAGCTCCACAGCCTACTGTAGATACCTTCTGCTGCACACCACGTTTTTGCCGCTATTCATCATCTGTCAGTGTCTGACCACAGGAACACTCTTGACCAATGATTACTGGGGTGGTGGACCATTCTCAACACAGCAGTGACACTGACATGGCAGGCACAGTGGTGTTGCTGGGGTCAGTGTCAGTGTCACTCATCTTTCATGCCCATCATACCACTGATGCTCACCATGCTCACTCTGCTCACTTTCTTTTTGGACCAGCATAATGGAAGTGAGCAGAACAGTGTCACCAATTGAACTTCTAATAGGAATTAATGAAACTACACCTCTCATAGCCTTTACTTAGAAAATACTAAGTACATTTTAAGTAGGTATATCACATTGGAAATGGTGCATGCTCCTTTGGAAATGAAGATAATTTATTTGGATGGTCCATTATGGATGCCTCATATTCTATTAGCTTTCATAACATTTAGCTGACATTTACATAACTAACATTAAACTGAATCTCTATTAAATGCAACTGAACTCTCAGCTGAATGTACATGATTTTTAATGCTCATGCTGTACTTTACCCTAACCCTGATCAACTCTAAGGCATCCAGCAGCAACAACACAATACAATAAGAAAAATACTCAGACAAATCAAAACACAGAAGAATAGAAAATATATAAGGCTATAAAGAACCTAACTATACGAGGAAAGGATCTATCTGTAAACGGAGCAGTGCAGTAGATGGTCATTAAATAATTAAATAATAATTAACAGAGCAAAGTGCAATGTGTAATGGCATTGATTACGAAAGTGACAGATGTGACGTGGAAATATAATATAAAAATAAATATGCATACGTTAGAAGATAGTTCTAAAAAGAGAATGTGAAAATGTGAATACCCAATCATGAGTAACCTAAAATATAAAACTATTCCTAACCCTAAATCTTAAAGGAGTTGAGTGTAAAGTTACATTAACTGTCTAGTAAATACAACTGACTTCTTAGTTAAATGTAATTTATTCTCTATTGTATGTAACCTTATGCCCAACCCTAAACTTAAAGATTTAGAGTTATGGTTAGATTTATATATTAGGTTAATGTTATGGTTAGGGTTGGGGTTGATTATGGTTAAGGTTAAGAATAACATGAGCATTGAGAATCATGTGCATTTAGTCATTTCGTAATACATTATATACAAGTATGCCTAAGCGAAGTTTGCCCATGGGGAAATGACTACACACTGACGGTGAGTGTCAGCCATAGTAGGAGACAACCAGTATGCAAATAAATGGTTCTAGAAACCAGTGGGAAGGGTGTGAGTTTGACTCATCAAAGTTGCACTGCCAAAACGTCTTGTCTTGGCTTTGCTTTATTTAGATGGTCTATTGTTGATGCCTCATAGATGCTCAAGTACAATTTAACTAAATGTATATTAAATACAACTAAAATTTTAGTTAAATGTAATTTATTCTCTATTTAGTTGAAAGTTACTTGAGAGCATCTACGAGGCATTAACCATGGACCAACACACCTACACACTTTCCTCTGGCTTATAGCATCATCTGTTTGCATACTAGTTGTGTCTTAATATGGCTGACACTCACCGTCAGTGTGTAGTCTTTTCCCCTTGGGCAAACTTCACTTAGGCATACTTGTATATACTCGCTTATGAAATGCCTGAACGCCATGATTCTCAATTCTCATGCTATCATTATCCATACCATAATCAACCCTAACCCTAAATATTTAAGGCTAGGGTGTGTAGTATCTTGAGCTGCGATGTCATGTAGATGCATGAAATAAGCACTAGCTGATACTGTGCTTTTGTATTAAAAAAACATGGTAACACTTTCTATGAATGTCATCTCTATTAGGCTCTATTACCACATTCATAACATATTATAATGCATTCATAAGGCATTATAAACATGGCTATAAATATTTATAAATATTTATAAACCATTATAGCCATGTTTATTAAGCATTATGACTTTTGATCATAATACATTTTAAGCTGTGTTTATAATATATATGTTAAACCAGTGTATATATATCGTTAATAATCTAGTCCCGCAGTGAAAGTCTGGCACTTTACTTAGAGCACACAAAGACCTGTTACAACACATTATAATTGACGATAACTAATATTATATTCAAGACAAGAATACTTTACGAGTGGTTACAAATATATTTATAGGATTACTGAGGGTGTGTTTATAGGTTGGAAGCTTTTTTTAGTCATAATACAGTCTGCAAGCTGGGACTGAGTTTCTTGGTATTGACGTATAACATGTTATAAACACAGCTATTAATGATTTATAATCACAGTTCATGCTGCATAATAAACATGGCTATGATGAATTATACATTTTTGTAAATATGTATAGCCATGTTTATAATGCCTTATAAATGCATTATAATGTGTTATTAGTATGTTTATAGAGTCTTATAGAGATGACATTCATAGAAATTGTTACCAAGAACATTTGTTACAAAAAAGACCGCACATACATAGAATATACACAAGTCAGTCTGTCTCCATGCATGTGAGGGGAAAGAAATAGAGAAAAGGGTAAAAAATGAGAAAAAAAGAAGTCCCTAGTCCCTTGGTCTCAGTGTTGAAGGCTGTAAGAACAATTTGTCCTTTTTTCTATTGAAGAAGGGGCTTATTATGTCGGCTAATTCACTAATACATAATTATGCTATTGGAAAAGGTAGTATCTGTTATGTTGCCCCAATAATGATGTGCAAGGACATCAGAGCCCTGGAGAAAACCAGCATAGAGACAAAGAGAATATGGAAACTCCAACCATAAACTTTAGATATGATGAAACCTATTAGAATGTAAATGTAGGCTGTAATCTTTGGTGAATCAGTCTTGCTATTCTGAGAAGTACCAGTACTAGAAGCTGGTTGTTTGCCTGCGCTGGTTGTTGTTCATGCCACTATTTTTCTCTCATCCTCAGATTGTGTGGTTCTGTGGCGAGATGGCAGATGGCAGCTTTATTACTCCAAACCTAAACTATGCGCCATAGAGGCTCCCGCGGCCCTGGTGCATTAAGGGATAGTACTCAGGCCAAAAATGAAAGTGAAACCACCGTGTTTACCTCACAATACACACAGCCCTTACCATCTGTGGAGAGAGCTATCAGCCCAGGGTCTGAGTTTTCTCTCAGAAAATGTTCCATTAGCTCAGTTGGGGGGAACGAGGGATGTGAAGTACAGCACTCTGCGAGAGAAGAAGGAAGAGAGTCAGGTCTGCATCACTGTTATCTTCATATTCTTGTCTTTTTTTACAGCCAGCTAAAAAAAAAGTCTGACTTTTTCTACAGGCATGCTCAAATCATGCAGCTTAGAACCACCAAAGCATGGACTCAACAAGACCTCTGAAAGTGCCATGAGCGATAACATCTATCACCATGACAGTGCAACAAATCCAAATAGTCAAGATAAGATTGCAGCATCACAGCTCTTTAAATGTTTACAGCCAATCACAATACGGGATCTTGCAATCTGTACACCCAGAAGTAGTTTGAACTCAAATGATTGAATGATTTAAGTCTGTTTTACATACAATTGGATATCCTAAACAATACTCAACTATTTTGAGTTATATATATATATTTATAAACATTTAAATTGAGATCTTTGAGTTGAACCAACGTATAATAACTGAGTTTAGTCCGTTGCCATTGGCAGCTTCTTTTCCATTGGCTTCTGTCACAATCTATTTGCATACTGGGTGTGTCAAACAGTTTCTGACTAACGCTCACCATCAGTGTGTAGTGTGTTTTTAAAGTAAATTTAACTTATCCGGGCTTACAGTGTACAACACAACTTGGCATAAAAAAATGTTTACTGGCTTATTGTAACTAATCATCTGGCCCATCTTACCTGAATATGGTTCCATAGCATGAGCAGAAACACTATGATTCTCTAGAAAAGCTCTACTGTAGCGATCTTTAGGTGAGCCATTAATTGTGTACTTATGCATATCTTGATTTAGAACGTCACTGTATCGTTGCTATCATAACGACAGGAAAAGTACTCTTTTCCTGGCCTAAAACGCACCAAAGGCATGTACTATTCTCTTAATCAACGTAAAACTTGCCATTCCTTGCCATTCTTTTAAGAACCAGGAGTGAATTTGGTGGATTGCTATTTGAATGGCACAGCTACCTGGACTTGTCCAACACTTCTCAGCAAAGGAAACTAACCTGCTAGAGTAGTATCAATACTAACCTGCTAGAGTATATCGTTGCTGTCCTATGAAGTACACTTATCTCCATTTTTGTCGATTTTTAGTTTATTGCGTAATTTGAACAGACAAACTGTCCCTTACACTTTGCCAAAATTTCTTGATGAATGGAGCAATAGAAACTCTTCAAAATGACCTGAAATAAACTCTTTTTACATTGACTTCATATTGAAAGTTTACAAGTTTTTTTTCTCCTGTAAAGTTGCTGTTTTGGAGATTGGTGTATTTCATTGGACAGCAACGATATAGAGTAATATATCAAATGTAGCAGATCTGTTAAAAGTTATAGTTATAGTATAGACATATGGGTTTGTTCACTGCTGAGTGACAATTCACTGCCAAGATAGCAATGAATGCCTGACTGTTGACGTCTGTCTAGGTTGTATTCAGTCAGTGGAACACCTACGTTTTGTTTTGTTGCCAAGATAGCAACACACCAGAAATTCACAGGAACACACCTCATTTCCAGACCACCACACCCATCAGCATAGATACAGAATATTCACAGGCACTGTTACTATTTAAACGTTGCAAGTGGAAGACATAAAAATAGATGTGTTGTTGGCATGGTGTAAGATAGCAATGAGCATCGCATTGTGTTGCATTGTGTTGCATTGTTTCGTGCACTGGGTGTAAGATAAGGCACTAACTTTCATACTTCCTAAACAATTTCACGTTTTCCCAACAAAAATGATGAATTATTTAAGACCCATGTGAATTAAAAAAAATATATATACAGTACAGGCCAAAAGTTTGGACACACCTTCTCTTTTTCAATGCGTTTTAAATTTTTTTTATGACTTTTTACATTGTAGATTCTCACTGAAGGCATCAAAACTATGAATGAACACATGTGAGTTATATACTTAACAAAAAAAGGTGAAATAACTAAAAAAAATATATATATATTATATTCTAGTTTCTTCAAATAGCCACCCTTTGCTCTGAATCCTGCTTTGCACACTCTCTCATCATTCTCTCAATGAGCTTCAAGAGGTGCTAACCTGAAATGGTTTTCCAACAGTCTTGAAGGAAGGAGTTCCCAGAGGTGTTTATTAGCACTTGTTGCCCCTTTGCCTTCTTCACTCTGTGCTCCAGCTCACCCCAAACCATCTGGATTTGGGTTCAGGTCTGCTGACCGTGGAGGCCAGGTCATTTTTTGTTAAGTACATAAAACTCCACATGTGTTCCTTCATAGTTTTGATGTCTTCAGTGAGAATCTACAATGTAAATAGTCATAAAAATAAAGAAAATGCATTGAATGAGAAGGCCTGTACTGTATATATCATTGTATATTTCTGTTCCATATTAGCACTGCTATCAATCAGTAAAACCAGAAAGGATAAATGGAATATCCTTCATTGCCTTGTAGCTTCGGACTGTAACGGAGAGGAGGAGGCCGGATGCAAATGCAAGTTAGTTTTATTTTCCATTTAAACAAGAAAATAAACAAAAGAGCAAAACCCTATGAAATAGTATAAAGAAAAGGTAACAAACAAAACACTATGAACTATGAGGATATGAGAAAAAGACTTAAACAAACAAACAAAATAATCAAACAAATAAATAAACTAAAGAAAACAAACCAGAACACTGCAGACAAAAAGGCTCAAAGGCGCAAAAACACAACTAAACAAGATTCTGACAGAGAAACAGGACTAGATCAAACAAAGCACGACACAGAACAAGGAGCACATGGGGTATTATATACAGGCAAACATAAGGGACACCTGTGGGAGCTAACAAGGGGGCGGGGTTACAAATGAGACAAGAGGTTACAGCACTAATGGCTAGGGCAGGGCTAGGGCGGAGACAAGGACAAAAACACAACAATAGCACATGGCTGGGACACATGACAGGAAAACAGAGGGGCAGGAGCACAATAGACCAGGAGAGGGAGACACAACGAGACAGACACGGGCTAAACTGTAACATAACCCCCCTTCAACGGCGCCACTACCAGGGGCGCCGAGAGAGGGAACAGAGGAAGGGAACATAGACGGGACTAACGACCGAACAGGGGCTGAGACTGGACATGAGACTGGACACGAAACGGGGACAGGACCTGGAACGGAGACGGGACAGGGGACGGAGACTGGGACTGGACAGAGGACAGGACACAGGGCTGGACAGTAGACGGAGACTGGACGAAAGACTGGACAGGGGGCTGAGACTGGACAGGGGGCTGAGACTGGACAGGGGGCTGAGACTGGACAGGGGGCTGAGACTGGACAGGGGGCCGGACGTTAGACTGGGACAGAGACTGGACTGTGGAGGAGAACATAGACTGGGCTAGGGGCTTAGACAGGACAGAGGACTTGGGCTGGACAAACTGGGTCTGGACAAGACAGGGCGATGGAACCGGGACAAATACACTTACTGGGACTGACACAAATACGGTGACAGGGATGGGAACAGAAAAACCACCGGGGACAGGAATGGGAACAAACATAGACACTGGGACCAGGACAGGGAGAGACATGGGAACAAACAAAACTTGGGGATGCCCAGGACTGGCTAAAGTCTGTGGGGTAGTTAGAGGGGCCAGCCTGGGCACAGTTCTTGGGCAGAGGTCCAGGGACCTTGGGGCCGGCCTAGGAGCCCGTGACCTGGGAGCAGGCCTGGGGATAGGCCTGGGGGCATACAAAGTTCTGGGAGTGGGCACAGGGTCAGAGGCGGCCGGAGCCGCGGGCACAGGGTCAGAGGCGGCCGGAGCCGCGGGCACAGGGTCAGAGGCGGCCGGAGCCGCGGGCACAGGGTCAGAGGCGGCCGGAGCCGCGGGCACAGGGTCAGAGGCGGCCGGAGCCGCGGGCACAGGGTCAGAGGCGGCCGGAGCCGCGGGCACAGGGTCAGGAGCAGTGGGTACCACGTGGGCGGCAGGCACTGCTGGTGCTGGAGCTGAGGCCGGAGCAGCGGGAGCCGCTGGCGCTGGAGCTGAAGCAGCGGGAGCCGCTGGCGCTGGAGCTGAAGCAGCGGGAGCCGCTGGCGCTGGAGCTGAAGCAGCGGGAGCCGCTGGCGCTGGAGCTGAAGCAGCGGGAGCCGCTGGCGCTGGAGCTGAAGCAGCGGGAGCCGCTGGCGCTGGAGCTGGGGCAGCGGCAGCCGCTGGCGCTGGAGCTGGGGCAGCGGCAGCCGCTGGTGCTGGAGCTGGGGCAGCGGCAGCCGCTGGTGCTGGAGCTGGGGCAGCGGGAGCCGCTGGTGCTGGAGCTGGAGCTGGGGCAGCGGGAGCCGCTGGTGCTGGAGCTGGAGCTGGGGCAGCGGGAGCCGCTGGTGCTGGAGCTGGAGCTGGGGCAGCAGGTGCTGGAGCTGAGGCTGGAGCAGCGGAAGCTGCTGGTGCTTGAGCTGGAGCTGGAGCAGTGGTAGCTGCTGGTGCTTGAGCTGGAGCTGAGGCTGGAGCAGCGGAAGCTGCTGGTGCTTGAGCTGGAGCTGGGGCTGGAGCAGTGGTAGCTGCTGGTGCTTGAGCTGGAGCTGGGGCTGGAGCAGCGGAAGCTGCTGGTGCTTGAGCTGGAGCTGAGGCTGGAGCAGTGGGTGCTGCTGGTGCTTGAGCTGAGGCTGGAGCAGTGGGTGCTGCTGGTGCTTGAGCTGGAGCTGAGGCTGGAGCAGTGGGTGCTGCTGGTGCTTGAGCTGGAGCTGAGGCTGGAGCAGTGGGTGCTGCTGGTGCTTGAGCTGGAGCTGAGGCTGGAGCAGTGGGTGCTGCTGGTGCTTGAGCTGGAGCTGAGGCTGGGGCAGCGGATGCTGGATGTTTAGAAAACCTTAATTTCAGCAGTTCAAAAAAACCTTCCACAGTCTTTGCCTTTTCAGGTCTGCTTTCTAAAATAATGTCTCCCCATTGTAATGCTTTATCCCTCAACAAAGTTTTTATAAAAAGTACCTTTATAATGTCTGGAGGGATAGGGCATGTCATATGTTCCAGGTAAATGGAGCATTGCATAATGAAACCCTCACAGGTGCCATGTTCCCCATCATACTCACAGGGGATTGGCATCAAGGAGGGTAACAAAAACGGTTGACCAGCTCGTAGCTTGGAGATGAGGCTGTCCAAAAATTCCTGTTGCTCCTGCATAGCTAAAAACCGACTTGCTGCATCCTCGGTTGGTCGTGCTTTATGTAACGGAGAGGAGGAGGCCGGATGCAAATGCAAGTTAGTTTTATTTTCCATTTAAACAAGAAAATAAACAAAAGAGCAAAACCCTATGAAATAGTATAAAGAAAAGGTAACAAACAAAACACTATGAACTATGAGGATATGAGAAAAAGACTTAAACAAACAAACAAAATAATCAAACAAATAAATAAACTAAAGAAAACAAACCAGAACACTGCAGACAAAAAGGCTCAAAGGCGCAAAAACACAACTAAACAAGATTCTGACAGAGAAACAGGACTAGATCAAACAAAGCACGACACAGAACAAGGAGCACATGGGGTATTATATACAGGCAAACATAAGGGACACCTGTGGGAGCTAACAAGGGGGCGGGGTTACAAATGAGACAAGAGGTTACAGCACTAATGGCTAGGGCAGGGCTAGGGCGGAGACAAGGACAAAAACACAACAATAGCACATGGCTGGGACACATGACAGGAAAACAGAGGGGCAGGAGCACAATAGACCAGGAGAGGGAGACACAACGAGACAGACACGGGCTAAACTGTAACACGGACAACCAAACTTCCTGTTGTCGGTTTGTGGTTTGTCCCTCCTTGACCACTATGCTTAAGTACTCAGCACTGCCGACCAGAAGCCCCCCACAAGCCTTACTTACCATTAGCTGCTGCTTAGTTGTTTAACTATATTGATTTGCTGCTTGTCAAGGTTGCTCAGGTCTTCACACTTTCCATTTCTCCCACGTCCAACACATCGAACAGATATCCCAGACCTTCACATACACCGACGATGTTACAAGAAAATCAATGTAATTCACTTCATCTATGTGTGCTCATAATCATATCACTCTCCGGTGTATTTGTTAGCTTGTACTCTATCCCCAGCCGTAAGAGGGCTATTGTGTTAATGTCCCCTTTATGTTCATAATTTCTCATATTTTCTTTCATGTTGTATCTCTTGAGGTTGTTGACCTCTAAAAAAAAGAGAGAATAAATAAATAACTAAATAAAAAAAAGCTTTAAGTGCTCGTTTTTCAGAGAGGGTTTCTCTTCAGCCCCAGCTCATGTGAACGAGCTCGCTGAACCTACAACTTAACTCCACTTCACCGCCTTAACGTCCTTAAATGGTCGTGGGAATTCTAATCCGAGGCTGCGTCGGTGGATCTGAATGGATGAGTGGCCCATTTCGGCGGCGGAGCTCCCTCTAAAACCGCACATTTCACAGTGGATCAGGATCATCTGCAAACAGTCCACAAGAGACAGAAGTAGGGCTACATAATAAGTGGCAGTATTATTTTTATTTGTATGTTTTTTTTACTAGTAGATAATATGCATTGGTAATAAGTATTGGAACAGTGAGGTCAATCCCTTTATTTCTGCTGTAGATTGAAAACAGTTAAACTTAATATATAAAAGATGAATATGACACAAAATATCAAAATTTTAGCTTTTATTTCCAGGTATTTACATCTGGATCTGATACACAGTTCAAAATACTGTAGCCCCTTCTGTCTGAACTCACTCATTTTTCTAGTGAGCAAAAATATTGGAACATTATGTGACTGTCAGTGTGTTTTTTGCTCAGATGTGTCCTGATACATTAATTATTCAAGCAACAAATAACACTGAATATCTATATTCCAGTGGCGGGAAGTTAATATAGTGGTTATCTCTTCTGTAACACAGTTATCCCTTCTGCAACAGTAAGCTAACTATTTAACTAAGCCAGCATTGGCGCCGTTTTACGGCCAAGCAACGCGTAGCCCCTTCAGGACAGCGCTGAGACAGGGTTAGACAGCAATGGCCCCGCCCCCGTAGTGAAAATCATGAATCTGACTGGTTAGATTGTCCAATGACTTTGCAAACAGACTCATTGCTACACCCTTCTCAAAATCAGGAGAAGGGTCACGCAGACACAAGGGGGCAGAAGCCATTTTAAAAAGCTTTGATTGGTTAGAAGCACTGCCAGTCAGATAAGAGTCCTGTAGCAACTGTTTTTTTATTTTAATTTAGTTAATTTATAAAATATATCCTTAGAGTTTACAATAAGTATAATGTATATATATTTCCTTATTAAATATTATGTAATGCTTTACATGCACCTATTGTCACCCCTCCTCTGAAGGGTTAGAAGCACCACTGAGCATTTGTAGTTAGAGGAGTAACCAACATGAAAACCAGATATACAGATATATCAGTCTATGGGTGATAAACAAGCAACTGAGAAGCTTAGAGAAGATGAAAAATCAATTAAAAACCATTGCACAAATATTGTCCATAGCCAGTACAACAGTTTAGAATGTCCTGAAGAAGAAAGTCATCACTGGTGTACTAGATAACAGATATAGAATACAAACAAATGGCAATGTAAAATGTAATATTCCCTAAAAAAAAGAAAAATAGACCAATATGATATGACAGCAATGTTTCAAGAATTTTTAACAGAGGGGTTAGATTAAATGGTTCTAAGAACATCCAGAAACATTGACTGATTAATTACAGTGGTTCTGTAAAAGTGCTTGAATAGCTTTATGCTAAAGGGTATAGAGCATATGCAGTAGCTTTGCCAGCTTGTGCCATGATTTGTGCTGAAGTTCCACTAAAAATGAATAAGCTGTACATGGACCAGTAGGTGGCTGACATGGGTGGACAGTACGGTTTGCCCATCTTGCAGAATAAACTGGAGGTTTACTATTGTATGATATGAGTCCAGAACATTTTCACTCTCTCACTCTGTGTATTCTGTGGCTCACAGACAGATTTTGTCAGCTGGCATGAGGTAGAGTTGCGATGAATCCAGGTAAACAGGTTGTGACTTCGAGAAATCAGCTGGCGAGAGAGCGCTCAAACTGCCAGACAAGCATCCAAAAGTTCTGACATGTCAGAAACCCATCTGCTTGTCCAACTGCTCACTCAGGGCTCGTTTGGGCAGTTAATTGGGCATCACTTCCCCTCTCGCACTGCATGTCAAAGCTAACGGCACATCAGCCGCTCAAGCTAAAATTCAGAGCGATGCTGAAATCCTGTCAGCTACGAACAGATCAGACTGAAAAAATGTCTAAAACCCTGCAGGTTATGACTCCATTTACACTTGGTCACTTCATGAGACTTTGGATATCTGGATTGTAGTTGTGCATCTCAAAAAATTAGAATATCATTGAAAAGTTACTTTATTTTAGCAATTCAGTTTAAAATGTGACACTCATATATTATATAGATGTATTACACACAGAGTGATCTATCTTAAGTGTTTATTTCTTTTATTGTTGATGATTTTGACTTACAGCCAATAAAAACCCAAAGAATATTATACATTTATTACTATTGTCAATGTGGGCAGTGTGCTAAGTCCTGCTGGAAAATGAAATCCGCATCTCCATAAAAGTTGTGAGCAGAGGGAAACATGAAGTGCTGTAAGCTGGTCGAGAAAACACGGCACTAATTTTGAAAGTTGCTGGCCACGCCCCATGTTTGCACTAAACGTTTACAACCCATTAATGTTTAGTTCTTGTGCTAAATGGCAAAACATGAGTAAGCTAGTTTATGCTTAGCTGAGATAGAAGCACAAAACTCATGATTTGAAAGTACTTGCATCTCCCTCATCTGCTGAATTGCCATGGAGGGGAGGTATAGATCCCTCCCTCAGACAAAGTCTGCTGACTCTCTCAAACAGCAGACTGAACTAGCATTTATTAATCTGATCTAATGGGTGGGGCTCCGGTGGGGGTTGACAGGTGTGAGATAGTGTGAGGGTGGTTCTGTGCAGGTTTCCTTATTGTGATGTCACAATAAGAGAGCATCCAAACAGCTCATAGAAGAATATGGTTCCTGACAACTCTTTTAACTGATTTATTCACAGAAAATGGATGGATGGCTGGAAGGATGTTATTATGGCTTGAAGTGTTTATAGAAACATAGGGGTATATGAGACCCAAGTGCAAACACATAAGCATGCAATCATTTGCATAATAAGTCCATTTTAAGCAAACCAAATGTGACCATCTATCACATTTCTAACATACAATATATCTGTAAAGCATCAAAAATACATCAATGTTACCACCCTATTCAGCAGAAATAGAATCACATCCTCATCCCTTTTCATGCCTTTCAGGTCTTGGTGGTCTCTCAACCATTCAAAAGTCTTAAAAATGTGTCAAGTTGTGTTTCATGGCCTGACTCAAGCCAATTGCTAAGTGGCTAGTATGTATTCAGATTGCGCTGAGAGGACACAATAAAAAAGACAGCAACACTATCCAATAAAACTGTGGGTTAATTACAGTGTTTCTATAACAGTGCTTTAATAGCTTCACATAAAGATATTTGATTTCACTATACAGGACATTTAAGGTTACAAAGAGGCAGCAGGAATATATGAATAGAGTTTAGTTTAGATCCATTTCTCAGTGCCACGACCAGGCTCTAATTAAATAGATATCTCTGGTAGAGGTGAGGAAAGTTTCCCTCTCGGAAGCGAGTATAAAGCAGTAAATAATTGCGGAGGGAGGAGAGGCGGTGGGGGGGTTCAGGGGCTGATAAAAGCGGCATTGTTATTAGCGGCTGAACGGTGGAGGGAGGCATGATATACGGCTCATGGTGGGCAAACTTTAATTAGAATACAATAAGGCCGGAGTGCTAGCTTAAGGTTAAACTGGGGGTAATTGAAATCCCCAGGGAAAGGGCCTTCAATTCCATGACAATGACTGGAGG
Organism: Astyanax mexicanus; assembly: GCF_023375975.1. NCBI lineage: Eukaryota > Metazoa > Chordata > Actinopteri > Characiformes > Acestrorhamphidae > Astyanax > Astyanax mexicanus. The sequence continues at coordinate 10,238,760 of NC_064425.1, read as the reverse complement.
AAAGTGGGGGTAGTATGTAAGTGTACTGGTGGGTTTGTGTGTGTACAGTTCCAAGAAAAAGTATGTGAACCCTTTGGGATTACTTGGATTTCTGCATAAATTGGTCATTAAATGTGTTCTGATCTTCCGATCATCTAAGTTACAACAATAGACAAACACAGTCTGCTTAAACTAATACCACACAAAAAAAATAATATGTTTCCATGGTTTTATTCAACACAACATGGTGGAAAAAGTATGTGAACCTTTGGATTTAATAACTGGTTAACTGGTTGACTCCTTTGGCATCAAAAACCTCAACCAAACATTTCCTGTAGTTGCTGTAGATCAGACCTGTACAACAGTCAGGAGGAATTTTGGAGCATTCCCATTCACAAAACTTCAGTTTCAGTTCAGCAATATTCTTGGGATATCTGGTGTGAATCGCTCTCTTGAGGTCATGATGCCACAGCATCTCAATTGGTTTGAGGTCAGGACTCTCCAGAAGCTGTATTTTCTTCTATTGAAGCGATTCGGTCGTTGATTTACTTCTATGTTTTGGGTCGTTGTCCTGTTGAATCATCCATCCTCTGTTGAGCTTTAGTTGGTGAACAGATGGTCTTAAGTTTTCCTGAATTCGTTCAGGCCCTGAGGCGGCAAAGCAGCCCCAAACCACACTGCAAAAAATCCATTGGCAAAAGCTAGACAAAATATATGTAAATTGAGACATAAATGTTTAAACTAAGCAAAAAAAAAAATCTACCAATGGGGTGAGCAAAATTGTCTCATTAATACGTTTTTAAGTTTCAAAATGAGTGAAATAAGCTTAAATCAAGTAAAAATTCCTTTTTTCCTGGCTTAAATTTGAACACAAGAATCAATATAACTTGACTAGTAACTTGTGCTTATTTTGAGTCTAAATGACTTAAAAAAAGGTGAAAATTCTAAGTGAGACTGAATAAGATCATATTCCTAAAATAAGTAAAACAATCTTACACTTATGATGCTTAGCAAGACCAAAAAAATTATCGGAGAAAAAAAAAACAAGATTTATTGCCTTAAAACTAGTTAATTTCACTTGCTAAGAATAACGTTTTTGCAGTGCATGATGCACCCGTCACCCTATTTATACAGTTGGGATGAAATTTTGATGATGGTGTGCTGTGCCTTTTTTTTCTTCACATATAGCGTTGTGTGTTCCTTCCAAACAACTTAATTTTTGTTTCATCTGTCCACAGTATATTTAGCCAGTACTGCAATGTTCACATACTTTTTTTCCACCCTGCACTGTGAATGTTAACATGTTGTGTTTAATAAACCCATGCAAACATATACATTTTTGTGTGGTATAGATTTAAGCAGACTGTGTTTGTCTATTGTTGTGACTTAGATGAAGATCAGAACACATTTAATGACCAATTAATGCAGAAATCCAAGTAATCCCAAAGGATTCACATACTTTTTCTTGCAAATGTATGTGTGTGTTTCCAAAAAGAGAGAGAAAGTTGCTATTCAAATATCAATTACATCATTGTTAGTTATGGAGGACGGACATCATATACAGGGGTTGGAAAATGAAACAGCTGTCATTTTAGTGTGGGAGGTTTCATGGCTAAATTGAAGCAGCCTGGTGGCCAATCTTCATTAATTGCACATTGCACCAGTAAGAGCAGTGTGAAGGTTCAAAAATAGGGTAAGAGCTCAGTTTTGCTCAAAATACTGCAATGCACACAACATTATGGGTGACATACCAGAGTTCAAAAGAGGACAAATTGTTGGTGCACGTCTTGCTGGCGCATCTGTGACCAAGACAGCAATCTTTGTGATGCATCAAGAGCCACGGTATTCAGGGTAATGTCAGCATACCACCAAGAAGGACCAACCACATCCAACAGGATTAACTGTGGACGCTGTAAGAGGAAGCTGTCTGAAAGGGATGTTCGGCTGCTAGCCCGGATTGTATCCAAAAAACATAAAACCACGGCTGCCCAAATCACGGCAGAATTCAATGTTTCCACCTCAACCCTCCGTTTTCCTCCAGAACTGTCCGTCACCACAATAAATTATTGTGGTCTAAAACCAGGTGTTTCAGTCAATGTCCAACCCCTGTAAAAAGACATTAGGTAGAAAGAGTGGGAAAGAGATTGAGTTAGAAAGAGAGTGTGTGGTGTTTGAAAGTGTGGATGTTTGAAAGAGAGAAAAAAAGAAAGAGAGGAAGAGAGAGAGAGAGAAAGAGAGAGTGCAATCACTGCCTGAGCTTTGATGTAGTGCAGCTAGATGCTTATCTGTGATGGACTGGACAGGACTGGAGGGGAAGCAGGGGACAGAAGAAAAAAAAAAAAGAATGAGGAGAAGAAGGAAGAAATGAGGGCAGTAAAATGAACCAGAGAATGAAGAGGACAGGAAGACAAATCAAAGATGGAGAGGAGGAAATAAGAAAGCATAGGATGAAAGGAAAAAGACAGGAAAGAATGAGAGAAGATGATAGCAACATAATACAAGAAGACATGGGGCCCATTTCCTTCCCCTACATAAAATCTATTATGTCTAGGTTACTGTGGCCGGTTATGATCGGATCAGCAATATTTAACCCAAAAATGAAGATCCACCATCTAACAGCAAGGTTGCTGTTGTGGTTTATGATCAGTGTGGGCAGTGTGCCAAGTCCTGCTGGGAAATGAAATCCACATCTTCATCTCCAATGATGGTTTGGAGAGACATGTCATCTGCTGGTGTTGGTCCACTGTGTTATACTGTATCAAGACCAAAGTCAAACATTTCACGAACTTATTAAGAAAATATCCTTAAGTGCATGCGAAAAAAAGACCATCAAAAATGTAATGATAGAACTGGCTCTTATTAGGACTGACACAGGAATGAAAGAGCAAGAGTTACCTCTGTTGCACCTTTGTAGTACAGGATAAGTTAATCAGAGTTACGACAAGTCTCAGAAACGACAAGTTAACAGAACCCCAGATAAGCGCATCAAAATGCTAAGTGACTACATGATTCCTTATGGGTTTCTTCATAGTCTGGATGAGTTCAGAATTCATTTACAATGTAAGAAAAAAAAGAAGAAAGGAAACAACCTGGTGCGCCAGGTTGGCACTAATTACCCCAAGATATTCTGAGATATTGTGTCTCCCAGAGGGCTTTGCTGTGGTTGACATTGGCTGGCAACACAGGGCGATTGCTTACAGGCTCGAAACAGACAAAAAACAGAACAAATTCAACAGTCAGATGGTGTTTCTGTAGAGAATTGGCTAAACTTTGTTCTAAAGGTTCAGTGTGGTTTTATCAAAAAGTTGCTGTTGCTTCTAAACTCTTGCCTCCTGTGAACAGAAGGAGCGGCAGCAGACTGTCGCAGCTTCACCGATCCCAGATCTTCTTCTGACGACTCTAAATGACACCTGCAATTATTCACAGCATTCAATCATACAGTAATTTGAATGTGTGTGCTGTACTATTGGATTAACATGACTCCATTATGCCGGAATGGAACATAATGGCTGTAATTTACTGCCGACAAATTCGCACTGGAGGGTTTTTCCATCCACCTCTTTGTTGCAGTGGTCTGTAATTATGCATATCTGGGCATTTTGGTGCACTTCATTTGATGTTCAATGTGCAAAAGAATCTGTGCAAATACTGATTCGATTTGTATTCAATTATGAAGTTAGAATTGAATATGAACAGTTGAGAGCAAATATTTTAGTTAACATGTTGAGGTTTGTGGAAGGACTTTGGTGTGATCCATTCTCCATGTCTGTGGTGGGTAGGAAATGTAGGACACAATGCAGAGAGGACTTCATATTGAATAGATGGGAAATGACGTAAAATGTTAAAGTGTGACACGGACACTGCAGAGCGCAAACCAGTCTTTTAACTGAACAATAAACAGAATAAAGAATAAAATTACATTGCCGTTCCTTTAAATGAGCTGCTGGCGAATCTTCGCATTGTGAACCCGCAGGTCAGTATTCTCTGCTGAGACGCACAAAAGCACTGCACTGTTATGATATTAACAGGGCAAAGTCAGAGCCACCTGGCTCTTAATGGGAATGACAACCGGAACACTGATTGGTTTATTTCATGTTATGCCTAAAACACACCCATGATTAAGTAAGATAATTAATACATGCCTTTTACGCATTTAAAGCCAGACAAGGCGTATTGTTTGTGCCCACTTGATACAAAAGACACACCGACATGCCCTAAATTCAGCTACGCATTGTGTAATTTACTGGTGCATAGAGGTCTCTAAAATAGTGTTTTTACTAGTGGTGCCTATAAATTTGTGAAGCACCCAGCCTGCAGTTCTTTGGATGTTGTTGTGGGGTCTTTTTTGGCCTCTTAGGTGAGTCATCTCTGCACTCTTGGGGTAATTTTGGAAGGTTTCCCAATGTTCCACAGTTGTTGATAATGGCTGTGATCAGAAGAACAGGTGTGGCAGAAATCAGGCCTGGGTGTGGCTAGAGAAGTTAAACTCAGCTGTGATAAACCACAGTTAGTTTATGTTTTAACTGGCAGGCAAACACTTTTTCACACAGGACCAAAAACCCTCATTTAAAAAACGCATTTTGTGTTTACTTGTGTCGTCTTTGACTACAATTTAAACTTTGTTTGATGATCTGGAACATTTAAAAGAGACAAACATGCAACAAAATGAGAAATTATGAAAAGGGCAAACACTTTTTCACACCACTGCATGTATATGTAGATTATTGTAAATAAATTGCAGTATAAACTTATGTGATTTTGAATACATAGTTGTATTCATTTAATGTTAATTTACAAAAGAATATTACAGAGAATATTCAAAATGTAAAGTGTTTACCTCCAACAAACCTACCAGACCACTCTAGTTTTAGAATAAATATATTAGATATACAATTAAGGATAATCTTAGAGACTGCATCTTATTTGTGGGCCACGAGTTACAAAAGGTTGGGAACCACTGCACTTCTGCAATCCTGATGCTTCTCAGAAGTTGTACACAACAAAGAAATATCTTTAGCCAGGGCTTGTACTGAGTCTGAGTAATGCAGCTCAAGTGCTGAACTTTCCCGACTTTAAAATGTTAGTTTTAAGGAAGTCGACTCCGCTGTGTTTATCACGGGCCGTGAATTAATGTTTAGATGTTTTCTTGAACAGTGCAGGTCTTTTCTTTGCTAAGTCAAAAGGACGGGCTTGAGTTTGTAATGAATTAAGCATTGGCAGATATGACGGCAACGGGATGGAGCGTGCTGCGCTCCCAATTCCCTCTGCTCTACAAACAAACCAGATAAGGAAAAGGCGGCATGAAGAATTCATGGCATTTTGAACGGTAACCATTTAGTCAGACCCAAGACTGAGAAAATACAATAAAATCTGGGCTGTGTTGTGCAGGGCTGTGTTTTTTTTGCCATTTCTGGTGCTCCACTTCAAGTTTGACTGAATGCACTTTCAGTTTTTACAAATTTATTTACCGTATTAATGGTCGAGTTCAACCGTGATTTAGGGGCATTTTCACATTAGCACTATTTGTTCTGGTTAAAACTGACTCTGGTTTGTTTGCACTCTTGGTGTGTGGTTCATTTCAGACAAAAACAACCACACTGAGACCGAGAGGTCCCAAACCGAATCTAGAGTGGTTAATTTGTGATGAGAATGTGATCTGGGCTTGATCTGACCCAATTACAACTGCACTAGATGTATATCTGAACTAGATATATATATATTTTTCCTATCTTATCTTTAAAGATTAAATAAGATAAGTGGTCATCTCACACCTCGACTACTGCAATGCCATACTAACTGGCCTCCCGGTCTGTGTAGTAAAACCACTTCAAATGATCCAGAATGCAGCCAACCAGCCAAAACGGGCACATCACCCCACTGCTCATTGAGCTCCATTGGCTACCAGTTGATGCTCGTATCAAATTCAAAGCTCTTACAATCACCTACAAGCTGATGTCAGAACAGCTCCTTCCTACCTGCACTGATCACTCCTGAAGGCTTACGCCACCTCCTGGCCGCTGCGCTCCTCCAATGAACATCGCCTTGCTTTACCAGACAAACATTCACACAAAGCAATCCAGACTGTTCTCATACAGAGTTCCTCAATGGTGGAACAAACTACCTTCCACTACCAGATCAGGAGAATCTCTCACTATCTTTAATAAACTCCTGAAGAGAGAGCTCTTCAAAGATCACTTACTCTTCTAACACCCCCTCCATTACTCCTCTATCCCACTATTCCCCTTTGACCTCCTTTAGGCCCTATATAAAACTTCTACTACTTTTGTACTTCACTATTGTAAGTCACTTTGGACAAAAGCGTCTGCCAAATGTAATGCAATTTAATGTAATGTAAATATGCTTATGTTATCTGTGCTAAATGGCTGTTCAGGTGCAGTTTAACCTGATATTAGCCAGATGCTTATAAGAGCTATGAACAAACACTGTATCTGCTTCTGCTCATGCTAAGCTGTTTTCACACTGAAGACCATATGTGCAGCACTTGCTCCTCCCACGCCAAAAAAATCGGACCAATCAGTGACTACTGCCAATGTGCTGGCATGGCACATTTATTGAAAAATATCTTTGTTGAAGATTGAAATCAGGTTTTCCAGTGAAATCAGTCTCTTCCATGCTGATTGACAGCAGTGTGCATCTGATAGCGCAGAGACGCAGATGGTTGGATGTCAGCAGAAGGGGGGGGGGGGTGGTATTATTGATTGACTGATCTGCATATTGTGTCTACGTGTTTATGTACCAAAGTACACAGGCAAATCACCCTCCATCGCCTATAGCACAGTTGAACCTGTGAGGCTGCCTCAGAGGCGGAAATGGCCACAGTGAAAGCTTTTTTTTTTATAATTTTATTTCTAATTTTTCCCATTTTCTCCCCATTTTACATGGCCAATTACCCAACCCACATATTAGGACTCCCCCTATCACTAGTAATGACCCAACACACCAGGAAGGTGAAGATTAACACATGCTTCCTCCGATACATGTGAAGTCAGCCACCGCTTCTTTTCGAGCTGCTGCTTCCTTTCGAGCGAGCTCGGAGGATAGTGCAGCGGCTCGGTTCCGGTACATCAGCTCACAGATGCCCTGTGCTGCAGACATCACCCTAGGAGTGATGTGGGGAGAGAGCGCCATCTACCACCCAGAGGGAGCAGGGCCAATTTTGCTCCCTCTGAGCGCCAGCAGCTTGATGGCAAAGCTGCATGAGTGGGGTTTGAACCTGTGACCTCCTGCTCATAGTGGCAGCGCTTTAGACCGCTGGACCACTTGGCACCCTGTGAAAGCTTTTTTTAATATTCGGAAATGTTTATACAAGTTTTAGGCAGCACTGGTATGTTTCATTACTTTAAAGAAACAGGCTTCAGATATTAATGGAAAAAAAAAACTGAAATATGGTTTAGGGTTTAGTGGCTCTTTAAAAAAAATAACAAAAAAAACAACATAATCTTTAGCAGTACAGCAGCTGGAGCAGCTAGACCTGCATGAACTCTCGAAGCTCATGAGAACTTTTGTGTAGTCAGTATCTTGGATGACAGACTAAAAAAGGCTCGGCAGAAAGAATGTGTGAGGGTAATAAACAACAATATTGAACCTCAGTGTGGGGAATTGGGGACAATTCGTTTTTATTTCAACCTTCGCTTGGATCTGACTTTGTTTCTTTGGGCTTGTTTTCTGGGGGAAAAGGCGAAATCCCTTGGAAAAATAGAAAACTGTCGAAGTCTTCTTCTTCTTCTGCTGTCTTTTGTCCCAGTAGAGAGCAAGAGATAGTGAGAGAGAGAGAGAGAGAGAGAGAGAGAGAGGGGGAGAAAACAAGTAAACAAGTGTGTTTGTGTGTAAAAGTGTGTGTGTTGGAAAGAACGAATGAAAAGGTAGAGAATAAGAAAAGAGCCACGCCGTCAGGTCTGCGACTGAAAGTCGGCAGTGGCGCTGGTGTAAACATGGCGTGGGCAGATAACTGGCTCCGTCCTAATCTCCTTAATAGTGCCTCCGGCTGCGGGCTCTGGACCAGGACGAGGAAAAAGTGTCTCATATGCTGGAGACAGGATCCGCCGCCACTCATGCACAGCTTCTCCCCGAGAGCTTTCACAATCATTTGTGCTGTTTGAACGAACAATGGAGGAGACTGAGGTTAGAGATCGCTTTCTTTAGCTGGAAACAAATACATGAATCATTATCAGAGCACTTGTGGCCCTTATTGGAATACTGTGGCCCTATTGGCCCTCATAACTTTCAGTAAAATGTCTTACAACTTTTTTGCGATTATATTCATTCGTTTGACCACCGGAATTTCCAAGATATTTAGCAAAAACAGTGCTCCAACGTGGCTGGTTTAAAAAATACAGTCTATGGGGCTGCGAGTGGTCCAGCCTTACTATGGCACAGCCACAATAATCAGGTGATCGCCGGTTGGAATCCTGTTCATGTAGCTTGCCATCAGCTATTGGAGCCCTGTGTGAGCACAATTGGCCCTGCTCTCTCTGGGTGGCTAGATGGTGCTCTTTCCCCACATTGCTCCAAAGGGTGATGTCAATCAGCACAAGCTGTCTGTGAGCTGATGTATCAGAACCAAGTTGCTGCGCTTTCCTCCGAACATGCTGTGATGCAGAATATTAAAAGAAAGAAGTAGAATAATTACTTGTGCTGCCAGTTTAAGAAGCACAGAGGGAAAGCAGCATTTTTCACTCATGATCTGTTACAAGGCTGCTGTGATAATCATCTGTTAGTTACATTTCTTTCTCTAGTGTTACTGTTAGATAATTCAATGTCCAGATTTAGCTGGTTACTCATCATTACCATTAGCCTAGCCTATATTGTGCTTTGGAGATGTCTCCATGTCACGAGAGCACATGGTACTTGTGTGCGAGGTTTGCGTTATTCTCTTCATCACGCATCTTCGCATTTGGCACGGTTTTGGTCAATTGTTTCTCGCTGCTTTTTATCCAAACCTTGCACTCAGCTCGGAGCGCCACTTTAAATCTGCAAAGCTGCAAAGACTTTGTTTTCCTGATGGACCCTGGATTAATCTACACACTTGTTTTATTGAGAACTGTTTCTATTTACAGTAAGCTTCGATTGCCAATGTTTTGTATTGGCGGCATGAAGCTTGTTAGCCCATAAACAAACAAAAAAAATAAATAATTGCGGCACCACAGTTTTCAAAGTGTGTATAAAGTGTCAGTTTATAGCCCAGAAATTATGGTATTCATCCTATCCATATGACTTCTGACTATACAGAAATCATATTTTCCAACTTTATAGTTTTCAGTATTTTCTACACAAAAGGATGAAAGTTTTATTGAAAATTGGCATTTGATGAAAATGTGGTTGATCTAGAGTTGCAGACATGTGGAATTGTTCATGGTGACCTTGTTCTTGTTCTGTGTCAAATATGCATTTTGACTTTCAAAAATAATGTAAAATAATGCCAAGTATGAAGACAATGGGCTCTATTGTTCACCCCGCCAACAATCTGTCTCCACTAATTTCTCCTTCATTGTTTAAATAGCAACAGTGCTTCTGAATATATCTATGGTGATGAGAATGGTGGTATTGAAATGCTTTTCTTCCATTTCTGCTTTAGTCTAGACTTTGTATCTTTGATATAGGAATATGCCAAGTTGTTCAATACTTTAAAATCTCCTAACAAAAATGTCCAAATGCATTTTATCCTAAAATGTTCAGGTAACCAATGCAAAATATGAAAATCTTTCAATAATAAAATGCAAAACCACATGCTATACATATTACAAAGATATGCAAAGACTACAGAGGAGGGTGCAAGTAATGGATTGACCTGCCTGAAATCCTGATCTCATTCATTCATTCATTCATTCATTTATTATTAATGACCACACAACAAGTTGGTGGAATTTACTTACGGTACAGCATAACATAACATGCTCACATCTCTGTCTGTATCAAAACAACAAACAACACGTAACAGTGAATAGACAAATACATACATAAACAGTTAAACCTGGTTTAGTAAACGTACAGCAGTTGGGAAAAAACTATTTTTAAATCGGACAGATTTGGTTGACAGTGACCTGTAACGTCTTCCAGAAGGCATAAGTGTAAATAGATATTATGCAGGATGGGAGGGGTCTGAGGTGATTTTTATTGCTCGTTGTGTGATGCGTCTGTAATATAAAGTGTCAATGGATGGGAGGATGTGCCCTGTGATTTTTGATGATTTATCTACTATACTTTGCAGTTTTTTGCGTGAATGGGTATCCAAATTCCCATACCACACTGTTATGGATGAGGTGAGTATGCTTTGAATGATGGCAGTGTAAAACTGAAGAAGGATATTTTTCCTAACTCTGAATTTTTTTAGTTGTCTGAGAAAGAATAGCCTTTTATTGGCTTTTTTGTAGAGTTGATGTGAGTGTAGTTTCCATTTAAGTGTGTTGCTCTCAAAAGAACGTGTGGGTGGAGAGCTTTTTTTTTTTTTTTAAAGAAAAATGATGAAAACCCTGTATTGATTTACACCTTAAGACGTGTTTACAGTAAGAGTAGGACAAAAGAACACCTGAAACACTTTAGCACACTTCATTCTCAGTGCATACATTTAAATGTTAAAAATTCTAGTCTTAATTAACTCGTGATGAGTTCAGCACAGCTGTTAACTGTAAGCCTGAATTCCAGGTGACTCTACCTTATAAAGCCGACAAAAAGAATCCAGCAAAGATGTGCTACTTTAAAAAAAATCTAGTATTACTCTGCATTGCAGGACATTTTTATAATAATGAAACACCACTGAATTGAAGGTGTGTCCATAGGTTTGACTGGTACTGTATATGTTGTAGATTGTTTTGTTTTTTTGTAGAATTGTTTATGGGTTTTCTTAAAAGAAATAAATATTTTCACCAAGCAAACTTTATTATTATTTTAGCATCCACGTGGTTCTTTAAAATCTTTGCATTTACTAAATGTCTTGCTAAGCTTTAAGTAGTCCATTGGACTAAGTTGGATTAAGCTGCTTCGGCATCAGCAGCCAGAGTCAGAGAGAGAGTACAGATGGCCATGCTCTCTCTGGGTTTGTAGGCGGTCCTTTCTCTATCCACATTAGTTACTAGTGTAATGTTGTTCAGCACAGGCATCTGTTAGCTGATTTATTGTAGATTGGTCGCTGCACTTTCCTAAGAGAGCAATACATCAGCGGCAGTTCAAAAAGAGGTAGAGTCTTCACCCTCAAGGTGTCTGGAACATTATTAGTGATGTGGGGGGAGTAATTGGCTTTCCAAATTAGGGAAATGGGAAAATGGGATAAAATTATAAATAAGCCACAATAAATAGAAAAGTCTTCTTAGAATGGTCCCTCTTCTCTCCTTCCATCACTTAGCACAATGCTAGCCAACCCAGAGGCTAACGTCTCACAGCCCTGCATAAAAACAAACCCAGAGAAAAAGACCCAACCAGGCTGAATGCGATTATTCGGATTACGCGTTCGTACTGGCGGAGAATGATAATCTTCACGACCCCGATAGATACAGATATAGCACGCGATCTTCAATCATCCAGTTTTGACCCAAAATAGAATTGGATTACTGTCAACAATCAAGATGCGACATCCGCCCATGAATCTGAATCCTGAACTCCTTTCAGTTGCGTCAGAGGAATTTATCTGCTTTCAAAGCTACGAAAATACGCCCCCCTAATCCAATGTGACAAGCATCGAGCAGTGTATCAAATATATACATACTGTACAATGCCAGTGTTCTGGTGAAAACTAATCTCTCACCCAGAGAAAACACGATTAACCTTATCCACTCTGACATTCTAGTTACGGTCGCTTTTCCCCCTTCCCCCCCCCACTCAACCTTTACTACATGACTGTGGCGTGAACGTGCAATTTCCATTAGCACATATACCATACGGGAGAGTGCATGTGTGTGCTCGAAAGTGTGTGAAAGTAATTTAATTCTGCAATATTTATACAATAGTCTCAGCTTCTAAATTAAAATTTACATCTATGTGATTCAATCCAAGGGTCGACTTTACCGGCATCTTTATTAGAAACCCCTACTGTCTTGTGCTTCTACTCACTGGCCACCACTGTGCATATTTTAAGGTGCTATATCTGACATTTTAAACATTAGTTTTGTAGCAAACAAATCATTTCTATGTGAGATAAAGATGTAGCGGACAAAAGGCTATCTGAATAGAGAATGAAGTGACTGTGCCATGTACAAAGTTGTCCCAAAACATATCCTATCTGTGCTTACACAAAAAATAAGTACAGATTTGTACCAATATGAGGGCTGTACCTCATATTGAAGTACCTTTCAATGAAAGTCCATTTTGGACCCATGTTTTTTGCACCAGTAAAGATTATAAAGATTATAAACATTATCATCAACTGAATATGTGTCAAGAACTTGATGATCCAAAATTGTCTGGCTTTCAAATAAAAAATGTGCAATTAAAATAGATATTGTTTATCAGTGCAGTGATACAGAATACTGAATGTACCTTTTGGCTGGTTGAATGGTACAAATCTGTACTTATTGCTGTTACGAATGACTTCAGAGAGAATACGACTGACTCTGTAAAGACCAATATTGTACCTTTGAGGGTACAATATGAAGAGTGTACCTTTGAGTACAAAAAAGTTCTTATATCAAACCTCTGTTTTTTAGAATGTAGGGTTGTTGACCTTGGAAGATGAACCTTTGCCCCAGTCTGAGGGTCATTGTCTTGTTGCGTGATCCACGTCCTCCTGAGATTCAGCTAGGAGCACTCCAAAGCAGGTTATCTTTCTCTCAACCCTAAGAAAACATAATTGCAGAATGATGCTACCACCCCCATGCTTTACTGTAGGGATCAGTGTTGGGCACGTTACTTTGAAAAAGTAATTAGTTATAGTTACTCGTTACTTCTCTAAAAAAGTAACTGAGTTGCTAACGGAGTTACTCCACTATAAAAGTAATTAGTTACCAGTGTAAGGTCCTGGCCCTGTTTCCTGTCTGTCCTCATGCCTGTGTTGTCCCACGTGACCCGTGCCCCTGTGTTCTACCTGTGTTTTTCCACTCACCTGTGTTCTTCTGTAACTCCGCCCCTTCGTCCCAGGTGTTTCATGTTTCCTGTGTGTGTGCACCTCTATTTAAGGTCCGTGTTTCATTTCCCCGGTGTCGATCCATGTACGTTTAATGTCTGTCAGTGTTCCATGTTTTCCCGAGTTTCCCAGTCCTGTTTTCAGTTTATTCCATGTTTATTTTGTATTTGTTTCGTTAATAAATCCCTGTTTGTTTACATTTGCGTCCGCCTCCTCGTCCTCCCTGCACCCACCCTGACAACCAGTAAAAGTAACTATTGCGTTACTTTTTATTATTCGCCCGTCAAAAAAAGGAAATCAATTATGCATTTAATATTATTATTAGAAAAATAACAAACGAAAATGAACCCAAAATGTTGACAAAAATATAATCTAACGAATTTCAAAAAAACAAAACGAAATTCTCCACAGAACCAAAGAAAATTACTAAAACTTGTAATACTGAAAAAAACAGAAAAACGGAAAAACGCGTCTGGGGATGAAATTAAGCAAACCAAGCCACACTCAAAGGAAATATGTATATATAAACAAAACAAAATAATGGACAAAAACAACAATCTAATGACCGTTAAAATGGTATTAATATAACAGCTTCACCAAAAGAGAATAGAGCTTAGATCGGGCCCAAAAAATCCGACCCTGCCCAAGCCCGAACCATGAACTGTCATTATGAGCCCGAGCCCGACCCGATCCGCCCCATAAACTGGCTGTTTTCGGGCTGATTGAATGAGCAAAATATAATCAGAATTATGTTAATTAACACTGTAACATAAAAGCATAGAACTATTATTTAATTTAAATGATTTTTAAGAACAGCTACACACAGTGCTGCAAGTCAAACGCGGAGGCGTTCACGTGCGCCCAGAGCTACGTGATTACATTTTTCATTTTTATTATAGTTTAATTTTATTATTATTTTTTTTTTGTTCAGTAAGTTTTTAGGGTGGGCTTGCTAGTTTTTATTAGTTTTCACACATCTCATCAGACAGATCAAGAAACGTGAAAGAGAAAGAGAGAGAGATTTGTGTGTTCTGGTATAAGCTACTCACAGGTAAATGTTCTCACACACAGTATCTCCTGTTTCTCTTTCATCTGCCTCGCACGCATATTGTAATCCCATACATAATCCTGCAGTTTCTCAGTGTTTTCTGTCGTATTTTGTGGCTAGCGCGAGCGCTTTACACAAGAACTAACGGACCACGAGGTGCCGCGCTCTGACATGCACTCAACTATGGGATTTATAAAAACAGGCAATGCGGCTCTGTCTGAAAGGCCAGATCGGAATTTGTGACTTTTACATAAAACAGAAGGGAAAAAAATGACGAGGAGAAAAGAAAGTGAGAATGAGTAGACTGGAAAATGAACTGCAGAAGAGACAACAGAGCTCATAAATATTTTGAATATTTGGATAAATATTTGTGTTTCTCATAAATGACCTCAGCTGCAGTCTGAACTCATTCATAGCTGTTGAAATTCTGGCTGGGATTAAAGTGAAATTTAATGTGAAGCGATGCTCTGTTCTGCATGCATGCCGTTCAGACAGATGTTGGATATGGGTCACGATGAAAAAAATAGGATTTTAAAGAAAAAATCCCATTTGGGCCACTTATCTGTTGTCTGAATGTAGAAATACCTACTGCTATGTATTGCTTCCACTCACTAGCCACTTTTTACCAGAAACAATAGCAACTATCTTATGATTTCCTACTACTAACTATCTTGTGCTTTTACTCACTGGACACTTTATTAGAAACATCTACTACTTGCTATCTTGTGTTTTTTTTTCCACTCACTGACCACTTTATTAGAAACACCTATTACTAACTATCTTGTGCTTTCACTCCCTGGACAGTTTATTAGAAACACCTACTACTTACTATCTTGTGCTTTATCTACTCACTGGCCACTTTATTAGAAACACCTACTACTTACTATCTTGTGCTTTATCCACTCACTGGCCACTTTATTAGAAACACCTACTACTAATTATCGTGTGCTTTTTACACTCACTGGCCACTTTATTAGAAACACCTACTACCAATTATATTGTTATTTTTCACCTATGCAACATTGTGCTTTCACTTACTGGCCACTTTATTAGAAACACCTACTACTTACTGTCTTGTGCTTTATCCACTCACTGGCCACTTTATTAGAAACACCTACTACTAATTATCGTGTGCTTTTTACACTCACTGGCCACTTTATTAGAAACACCTACTACTAATTATCGTGTGCTTTTTACACTCACTGGCCACTTTATTAGAAACACCTACTACTAATTATCGTGTGCTTTTTACACTCACTGGCCACTTTATTAGAAACACCTACTACTAATTATCATGTGCTTTTTACACTCACTGGCCACTTTATTAGAAACACCTACTACTAATTATCTTGTGCTTTTTACACTCACTGGCCACTTTATTAGAAACACCTAATACTTACTATTTTGTGCTTTATCCACTCACTGGCCACTTTATTAGAAACATCTACAACTAATTATCGTGTGCTTTTTACACTCACTGGCCACTTTATTAGAAACACCTACTACTAATTATCGTGTGCTTTTTACACTTACTGGCCACTTTATTAGAAACATCTACTACTTGCTATCTTGTGCTTTTTCCACGCACTGGACACTTTATTAGAAACATCTACTACTTACAATCTTGTGCTTTATCCACTCACTGGCCACTTTATTAGGAACACCTAATAATAATTATCGAGTGCTTTTTACACTCATTGGCCACTTTATTAGAACCACCTACTGCTAATTATCGTGTGCTTTTTTTACACTCACTGGCCACTTTATTAGAAACACCTACTACCAATTATATTGTTATTTTTCACCTATGCAACATTGTGAATTCACTTACTGGCCACTTTATTAGAAAGACCTACCTGATATTTTCTTGGTATTATGCTTCCACTGTTTCTACATATACTGTATTTTGTATGACAGTGTAATATCTGTAGTACTCTTTGGAAGGTGAAGTTGTTGGTGGACGTCTCCTGCTTGCTTAGCCAAGCATCTCCAAACCAGCTGGACAGTGAAGGGTTTCGGAAGTGAAGCAGAAAGTTAGAATTTGTTTATGGTGTCAGTCGGGCAAGCAGCTGATATCAGTGTCTAGTTTTACAATAGATGTTCTGGGATTTGCTATTCTGAGCCACACGTCTGAAGCTGTTTAAGCGGTATAATCATTTCTGAAATGTCCACCACAGGAGCGGCCTGAAACCAGACCGAGGCTTTTGCGCTATTTTAATACAATTAAAATATAATAAGTGCAAAAAAGTTGTTCCATTTTAGCTCTCTTTAAATATACTGATTATTAATAATGTGGCTATAGGTACACTTTAGTGCACTATAGCATAATAATGCTTAGTGTACTTTAATCTACTTTTTTAAAACTAGGATTCAAAAGGGAAATATCAGAACATCTGATATTGTCCGTGAGCTGAATCTCAAAAGGACGTGGGTCATGCAACAGGACAATGACCCTAAGCTTACAAGTCATTATACTAAAGAATGAATAAAGAAGATTAAAGCTAATGTTTTGGAATGGGGCCTTAATTAAATAGAAATGCTGTGGGCGGAGCTCAAGTAAGCAGTTGGGAAGAAACTCACTAAAATAAGAGTCCTCAAGCTGTTCTACATAAAGGAATGAGCTAAAAATTTCTCCAAGCTGATGTTTAACAGTAATTAACAGTTAATGGATGTGTTTAGTTGCGATACTGAAAACAAGCATGCACATAATTTTGTAACTCACAGATATGTAGCCTAATATGACAGATAATAAATGATAGAAATGCTCTTATAAGAACTAAATCTAAGATCTTAATATTATAACCTTAATATTTTGTCTCATTTTTTTATTATTTTCCTTTGGAGTCTTAGGTCAAATGTATGGACAAAATACAAAGGGCATTATGCCTTATAAATTCTGCCCTTCAGTGTCGTTGTCACTTAATTAAGTCTGTATTAAGTCTGAGATGCTGCTATGAGGCTTTTTTACTTGTTAGTCTGCGTTTAAGGCATTTTCACATGTATGCTAATTATCGCGTTCGCACTATAACATAGGCCAAGATGTAATGATAAACGGTTAGAGGTGAGGTTAATTAAAGGTGGCAGTATTTGAAGGAATTCGTCAGCTCATGTTTTAGTTTCAGGTTTGATAACTTTTGTGAACTCTGCAGGAAAGTCTACAGAAAGTCAACTTTTGTTTGATTACTATACAGTTATTTGTCATAATGCAGAAACCATTCAAAATTCTTTGGGAAGTATTTCAGTCAGAATCCCATTTTTCTTGGCATCCCACAGGGTTCTGTTTTAGGGTTTATGTAGTTGATGCTAACTGTGGCCATAATGTAGTTATAAGAGTAAAGAACTAAGGAGTGTGTAACAGTAACCTATGATCACTGGCTTTTCATGCTGGTTTACTGGCCACTATATTGGAAAAACTAAAAATATACTAGTTTTAAACCAAAAAAAATTGCCTGAGACTATGTACCTGTCCGATATTTCTGTCTGGACTGGCTGTAGAAACTTGGCTGGGATTCCCGCCATCTTGTTTTCAATCAATTGAGTGTAATGCTGCCATGTGACTACAAGATGGTACAGGTAGTTTCTCCATGTGATACCAAATGGTCAAAGCTTTAAAAAAATCTGTATCTTCTCCAGCTTGCTTCAGAAAAAACAAGATGGTGGCGAGTGCGAGAGATTTTTAAATTATGGAAATATATATATTTTAAAATTAAGGGAATTATTTTGGAAAGTATTGGCTCTCCGCTGCGGCCGTGCGTTCTCCTTGGCCGGACCCTCCGCTGCCGCGGCCGAGCGCTCTCTGCGGCCGGGACCCTCCGCTGTGTGCTGCCGGAGGGTCAGCAGCATACAGCGGAGGGTCTCGGCAGCAGTGAGCCATTACTTTCCTTGATGTAGTAAATAATTCCCTCAGTTTTAATAAATCGTTCTCTTTATTTAATATATAATTCCAATGAATCGTTCTGTTAATTTAATAAATAATTACCATTGTTTAATAAATCGTTCTGTTGATTTAATAAATAATTCCCTCAGTTTTAATACATTTTTTTTTTTTAAATAAGGGAATGATTTGAATACAAAGTAATAAAATTGTTTCACTTGTGCAACGTGTCTCATTTCTTTTATTGTTAAGATTGTGTAAATATGAATGAGAGTTTGTTTAAATGTTTTCTTCTTGTTGGTACTTACATAGATGAAAATAGTAATCTACTAAAATAAATAGGAAAACATATTTAAATATAACTGGAACATACTTGGGTTGTGGGGGCTGCTCCTAAATTGTTTGAATTGGGTTAACTGCACTTACATTAAACTCTGAAATAAAAGAAGCAATTGCTGTTCTGGACAGTATGCAGATCTCATTATTCTTAATAATGAAAAGGTAGGACATTTTTCATGTTCTTTCTGTTTACAACTCACTCTGAGGAATTCGGAGCACTATAGAGCACTGACTGGTGTGTCACGGGTCGTGTAGGGTACTACAATCAAAAGTGTTGCAGTACTGAATACTACATACTGGGCAGTGTGTAGTATGCAGTACATACTAGTGCAGTATGCAGTACGCAGTATAGTAGTATGCCATTCCGAATACAGCCATTGTTGGCATGCAGAAAATCGTAAAATATTTTACGTATTGATTTTGAACTTTGTTTACAGTCTAACAACCAGTTTATATTGCCTTCGATTCAGTGAACAAACATTTTGTACCAATTTTTACCTCAGATTTTTGTCCCTCTTCATTCGTCCCTCATCATTATTTGCCTCGGAGTGAAGCAGGTCGACCTCCTCCACTTTCTTTAATGACTCTACTGTAGTGGTTGTGCTGGGTTCCTGTTTGTCATTACATGTGTCGGCTTCCCAGACTCAATCTGGCCCTGGGCCGTGCTGTGCCAAGCACTGACTCGTCTCATCTTTCTCGCGCAGACTTCTTCCCCCCAGCTAAACAAATCAAAGAGAAACCCATATGCCGCTGTCCGCATTCATTACCTGCCTGAGACGAGCTGATGGTGCTGGTTAATGACTGCTTTATAGCCTGCCTCTCCCGTCATACACCCCCATGCTTGTCAGCGAGACAGGAGTTTTGCCCCGCTCCCTAATCAGCCCTGTCCCACTCCCTGTTTAGCATCGCAGTTTTTGTTTTTTTCCACCTTCCCTCTGTCACTGGGGAGTATCTGTTAGTGGGCAGATGAGACAGATAGGGGACTGTGTACTGTTAGTGTCAGCGGCTTGCAGACGAGGTGCGATCACGGCGTATAAATGGCTTGTGTCATGCTATGGCGCTCGTTATGCGCCGGGTTCAGATTTAGACTTCTAATTATGGCCGAGCTCCCTGCCGACCTGGTGTGAATCTGAGAGGGAGAAAGCTAGCTGATCAGAGAGTATCCCTGCTGAGAAATGGGCACATAAAAACATTTTTGGTAACACTTCCGAATTGCATATGAACCCTGTATTCATAATGCCTTATGAATGCATTTATAATGCATTATATGACATGCTTAAAACCTTATAATGACTGTAATAAGCCTGTATAATTGCTCATAAGTACTTACAGCGATATTCATAACACATTATAAACTACAAGTATAAGGGTTTATAAAGAAACGGCATATTGTAACACCTTAGCCCATGTCTGTCTTCTGTTTCTCCCTCATTTGGTCTCTTGTGTTCCTGCCCCTCTGTTTTCCTGTCAAGTGTGCCCAGCCATGTGCTTTTGTTGTTGTTTTTGTATCTGTCTCCACCCTAGCTCCGCCCCAGCCCTGCCCTAGCTATTAGTGTTCTCACCTGTGTCTTGTCTATAACCCCGCCCCCTCGTCATCCTAGCCCAGGTGTTTCTCACTCTCCTCTTGTATTTAAGCCCCTCTGTTTGAATGTTCAGTGTCGAGTCTTTTGTATCTTTTGTATCTTTGTATCTTTTGTATCTTTGTATCTTTTGTATCTTTGTATCCTTGCTGTCATTCGTATCCTTGCTGTCCGAATGTATCCTAGTCTTAGTTTAGTAGTCTGTGTTTCTTAGTCTTTGTTCTAGTTTGATATTATCCTAGCCTTGTTTTTTTGTAAGTTTTTTGCGTTACCCGTGTTTTGTTTACTGTTTTATTTTATCTTGTTTGTTTAAATAAAATATATTTGCACTTACGTCCATCCCTTCTTCCGCGTAACACATATAATGCCTTATAATATCTGTTCATAAGAACATTGTACAATGTAGTGTTTTAATGCACTATAACGCAGATTTGGTATATTTTCAAATGTGTCTTTGTAATGTATCAAGAGCCACGGTACCCAGGGTAATGTCAGCATACCACCAAGAAGGACGAACCACATCCAACAGGATTAACTGTGGACGCAAGAGGAAGCTGTCTGAAAGGGATGTTCGGGTGCTAACTCGGATTGTATCCAAAAAACATAAAACCATGGCTGATCAAATCACGACAGAATTCAATGTGCACCTCAACTCTCCTGTTTCCACCAGAACTGTCCGTTGAGACAATAAATTATTGTGGTCTAAAACCAGGTGTTTCAGTGTTTTTATTGTCCAACCCCTGTACTTGCTAGTGAATGGAAGAAGAAACTGTAACCAGGCTAGTGTCCAGAGTCCTCTTGGGCACAGAACAGAACGGCGTGGCCTTTAATAACCATTTGGCCCTGCAGTGGAAAAGAGGTCTATATGAACCTCCTGACCACTGGCTGAACTTTAATTAACTACGATTGCATTTACTCTAGTCTAGTATAGTGAAGCAGCAGTAATAACACTTGACTTCTAAGGGTTAAAACCCATCATATCTGCTGCTCCTCCACCACTGCAGTGGGGCACAATACAGGAGTGAGAAATAGAATAAGCCTTGAGCAAAGTCAGAATGGCGGCAGACTGTGGGCATTGTAGTCCAGGAACCACCTTCAACACCTGTCTCTAAATGGAGAGATTATTGGAATCGTGTCCTGCAGTAAAATTGCATCACTGGCCAGCAGAGACACCAGGGAGATGTATGAGACGGATGAGTGTGTGTGTGTGTGTGTGTGTGTGGTCTCACTGAGAGTGGGCTTAATCTCTCTCTCTCTCTCTTGCTGTCTCCTTCTACCCATCTGTCTGGCTGTCTGTATCAAGCGTGGGGAAATATGAAGATATGTTTGTGTTTTGGATTCAATTAAACTGTCATGCTCAGTCTGGTCCGGACTTTGGGAAAGCCAAAAGCTTAGTGTTAGCCTGATTTACCCATTACACAACTATCTTTGATGTGTGCCTGTTGTTCGTGTTCCTTTCTAGCACCCAACTGTGTCCAAATTATACCCGTCTAGCTGATGGTTTGAGGATATGCTGAGGAATTCTGATGTAGTTCATCACCTTATTCAAACTTACATCCACTTTACATCCAGCATCTAGAAATGTACCAGGTCCACTGGCAGCAAAACAACCTCAGTGCGTGATGCTCCCGCCACCGTGTTTAACAGTTGGTGGGATGGGTGGGAAGGGATGGAATTGAAAAGGTAAAAAACAATGCTGTCTGTTTACTGTACTATATAGATAACTGCATGTTATCTATAAAACTTTCTAAATAGGAAATTGATAACAAAAAACAACATTTGGTAACACTTTACAATAAGGTCACATACAGTGACAGGAGTTGGACAATGAAACTGAAACACCTGGTTTTAGATCACAATAATTTATTGTCCTGACGGACAGTTCTTGTGGAAACAGGAGAGTTGAGGTGCACATTGCTTACAGCATCCACAGTTAATCCTGTTGGATGTGGTTGGTTCTTCTTGGTGGTATGCTGACATTACCCTGGATATCGTGGCTCTTGATACATCACAAAGACTTGCTGTCTTGGTCACAGATGCGCCAGCAAGATGTGCACCAACATTTTGTCCTCTTTTGAACTCTGGTATGTCACCATAATGTTGTGTGCATTGCAATATTTAGAGCAAAACTGTGCTCTTACCCTGCTAATTGAACCTTTACACTCTGCTCTTACTGGTGCAGTGTGCAATTAATGAAGATTGGCCACCAGGCTGCTCCAATTTAGCCATAAAACCTCCAACACTAAAATGATGACAGGTGTTTCAGTTTCATTGTCAAACCCCTTTACATCAATTGACAACATCAAAGACAGTTACAACCTAAAAAATACCAATAAACTCATTGAAAAACTATTTATAAAGCCTTTATAAAGGAGTCCTATTTTAAAAGTGGTACCAGAAAGAGTTATCAACTACTGTTACCAGAAAAAAAGGTTTGAGATGGAAAGGCTGCTGTGAGTCAGCTGTGTGTGTGTGTGTGTGTGTGTGTAGTGAGGCAGGACATACAGTGGGAGTGTGATGGAGATTTCTCTTCCTGTTCAGTACATATGAGTGGGAGGCCCAACCATTTTTATAGCCACTCTTAATCTGTACACTGTGACACAGAGGCAAGCGATTATGGTTTTGTGGGTCCATTTGTGTGTGTGTGTGTGTGTGTGTGTGATGCGGAGAAATTGAGAAACTGTATGGGCCCTATTTTAGTGATCTATAGTGCACCAGTCATTTGCGCAAAAGGCGAGAACTAATTCTCTTAATTAATCATAGTTGTGGTTAAATTTGGGCATGAGGTAAAATAAACGAACCAGTCTGTGTGCCTGTTGTCATTCCCTCTAAGAGCAAGGTGAGCTCTGACTTTGGCACGTTCGTATCTGAACAGTGTGGTGCTTTTGCACATCTCAGCAGAGGATACTGTGCATTCCTGTGCATTCACGATGTGAAGGTATGCCAGCAGCTCATTTAAGGGAACATCAATGTTATTTTATTCTTTATTCTGTTTATTGTTGAGTTAAAAATCGGGTTTGTGCTTTGCAGCATGTCACTGTGTGTGTGCTTAAAGAGCGGGCGTATACTCAGCACACTGGGTGCACCTATAGGAATGGACTGTGATGATTGACTGTTGTCTTGGTTCATTCAGTCAGTGGCGCATCTGCATTTTCCACCGCAATAATAGCAATATGCCAGATATGTAGCTGAACACATTTCATTTCCAGACAAATACACCCATTAGTGTAGATTTCTTCCTAAATAAACTCTGACACTGTTTTACCGATGCAGGCACAAGCCGTGAAAATAGACGATGTTGATGGGGTGTAAGGTAGCAAAGAGTATTGCGATGCGTCAGACCCATCCACACGGTGCATCATGGGTCTGACACGTTGAGTCCTGGGGAATGCATTGCAATGAAATATTAAGACGATTTGAACTTTATGCAAATAAATCTGTCCAACAGGATGGTTCTATCCAATCAGAGAGCAGTTGTTCGCCTGATACATGTTCTCAGCGTAGTGCATGAAAACATTTTAGTTCCTCTTTCTAGCGTTCCATAAAAGCATGGAAGAAAAGCCAATCACTGCATTTTTTAGGCTTTCCTGTCCTTTATGATCAATCCCTGCTGATTTAAAGGGACTTTAATCAACGTAATAAATACAGTGTGGAGAAAGGTTGCCAAAAGTCTGGGGTCTCTGGGGGGGGGGGTTGAAAATATTAATATATAATTTAATAGTAAAAGTATGCTTTTGTTTGTCTATATGCTGATCATGATCATGTTCTTTTCTAGCACCCAACTGTCTCCAAATTATACCCATCTAGGGATTCTGATTTAGTTCACCTAATTCAAAGCAAAACAACCTTAGAGCACGATGCTCCCACCACCATGTTTAACAGTTGGTGGGATGGGTGTGGGTGGACGGAAATTTACAGTATATGCGGATCACTAGACAGTGTTGAAAAGCTCAATGAAATGTTTACACTTATAAATATACATTTTTGTGTGTTAGTTTATAGGAAATCAAAATTATGTATGAAATCATTTCCTATTTATTAAAGCGGTTTAATTGGAAGACGCAGGGAACGCCTTTAAAATGCCAACATATGTCCAATTCAAGGGGGACAGTGCATTTATGTGCATTGACATGATGGAGCAGTGTAAATGCAGTTTAAGTGTGTATGTGTGTTTGTGTGTGTGTGTGTGTATTTGTGCACGTGTCTGCACTTGACACGTGCCACTGAGGAGGGTTTATTCAGTTCGGGAGGAACGCTCGCTGTCAAGGAAACATTAAAAAGTTGAAGGCATTAAATGTTAAAATTGAAGCTGGCCGCTGGCCAGGAGAGGCATAAAAGCCCAGCCTCACCTCCAGCAGAGCGCACTTAGGAGTGACACCAGAGGTAATTTAAAGAGAGCCAATGAGACAGGAAGTGAGCGAATTGGTTTGTGCCTCAGGCCCTAAACCACAGAATAAGAATGGAGCAGAAACTCACGTTTAAATGTGTTTCCTTTGAGCTCGGGTTAAAAGCGTCAGATTTATGGGGATGGATTTCTGCACAGGGATTTCTCCACCAGCTTCAGAGAGCTCTGAAACAACAGCAGACTGTCTGTACATAAAGTCGTGTACTGTACATTTACACACTGTAAATTATTACTGAAGTCATGCAGATTATGAAGGAACACATAAGGAATCATGTAGTAACTTCAAAGTGTTAAACAAACCAAAATACTCTGTGGAGAAGCATTTAGAAGTGCTTATCCGTGGTGCTAATTGGTAACGGTCCTGATGGGTGCCAGTTTCATTAGTTGTTCAGTAGTTCTTGTCATAATATGGATTTGAAAATTACTAAAATAGAGCTATTCACTGTATACCAACTGTACCTCTTCACAACATGAAGTAATATAAATGTAAACAATTAACTCTTAATAAGTTTAGCACAGCTGTTAACTGAAAGCCATTCCAGTTGAAAAGCCACTCTGAGAAAATGCAGCCAAGATCTAAGCAAGAGGTGCTACTTTGAAGATTGTAAAATATAAAGCATATTCTTGTTTGTTTGTTTTTTGCTTACTAAATAAATCCAAATGTTTTTCATCATAGTTTGGACAAAAAATAATGTACTTGTTTAGTGTACATTGTAAGATAAAAAGAACTGCTTAAACTCTGGTTGCACCATGAGAACAAAAGGATGGTTAAGACTAAAGCATGATTTTGATTTTTATAGGCCAGTTGTCAATTGTGCACTGTGCAGTTTGATTAAGGGCATGTCAGTGTGTCTTTGCTATCATAACGATGGGAAAAGTACACCTTGCAAAGCTCAAAACACAATGAAAGCATGTACTAATTCTCTTTTAATTAATCATGGGTGTATTTTTGGCATAACATGAACCAACCAATCAACCAATCAATCAGCGTGTCTCCTGCCATTCTCTTTAAGAGCCAAGTGTGCTCTGACTTTGGCAGATTGCTTTTTTAATGGTGCAGCTACCTGTAAGTATTCAACACTTTTCAGCAGAGAAACCTGACCTGCTCGTTCACACTGTGAAGGTGCGCAAGTAAGTAACTTATGAGAAAAGCAATGTTATTTTATTTTTTTATTTTTATTTTGTATTTATATATTTATTTATTTTTGTGTTTATTGTTGATGTGAAAGTTGGTTGTGCACTATTGTGTGTCCATGTGTTTGCGAAACAAGCTAGGGTGTATGTGTGTTGGGCATGTGCCAAGATAGCAATGAACATCTGACTGTTGACGTCTATCTAGGTTGCATTCAGTCAGTGGAGCACCTATGTTTTCCGTTGGAAAGATAGAAATACTGAACACACAAAGTTCACCTGAACACTACTCATTTCCAGAACACCATCTTTTATAATCAGTGTAGATATATTTATTTACAAATAGCACCATTGCTATTTAAACGATGCAAGCAGAAAATAGGCTGTTGGCTTAAAAAATAGACTGTTGGCGCAGTGTAAGATAGCAATGTGCATCACAACAGACTGTAATATACGGCTCAAAGAATTTCCACTGGTATACTATAGCTTCTAAATACATCAAGCTAAGCTGACATGAACACAACAGCGAAAGTGGAAAGCGTCAGTGTGAAACAGTCCGAGCAACATCTGCTTTCAGGCCGGTCTGATCTGGCACTTTCTATTTAGCTGGGTTCCCAAAGGGCAGCTCTTACAGACTGGACAGATTACTTTTTGCTTGTGTTTGTTTATTCTCAGACTGCACAGACTCCATTTTTGCACTCCGTTTGGTGTCTGATGGCTTGAAAAAAAAAAGGGTAGTTTTAGTTGAAGCTCGTTGATTTCCCACAAAAGCACGCTGTTCAGCCTGACAAAACACACACTTTCCCCTTTGTCCTCGCCTCAAGTTCAAAATCAATGGTCAGCGTCCAGAAATTCACTCCAATAAAGCATTCCTTTACCTCCCAGCTGGAGCCCGGCCGCGTCAGGGACCCTGCTGCAATTGCTTTGGCCCTGATTGAATTATCCTATCGACTGCCTCACTCTGACTCACGTGTGGGACCTACGTACATTCTAGCCTTTAAATCAGCTACCTCATATGTCCACTCAGTGGCCGGTTTATTAGAAACACCTACTACTTACCATCTTGTGCTTCCGCTTACTGGCCACTTTATTAGAAACATCCACTACTACTGGAAAAAAAAAAAACTTAACTTGGATGGTCCATTTGATGGCCTTCATTGATGCTCAACTGACATTCAACTAACATTCACCTTCATGTCTACAAAATGCAATTGAACTGAAAGGTGAAAGTAAATGATTCTCTATTGAATGTATTAAACCCTACATCCAATTCTCACCCAAACTCTAATCTTAACATTTTAGCTTTGGGTTTAGAGTTAGATTTAAAGTTAGGGTTAGGGTTAGGTGTAGGGTTAGATTGCATGGTTGATTAATGGTTAAGGTTAGAATTTAGGGATGATTAATGGTTAGAGTTAGATTTGAGGGTTGATTAAGGGTAAAGGTTAGGGTTAGGTGTAGGGATAGATTGTATGGTTGATTAATGGTTAAGGTTAGAATTTAGGGATGATTAATGGTTAGGGTTAGATTGTATGGTTGATTAAGGGTAAAGGTTAGGGTTAGGTGTAGGGTTAGATTTTAGGGTTGATTAATGGTTAAGGGTAAGGTTCTATTTTTAATCATTTAAATTAAACATAGGGTTAAGCTGCATTTAATAGACATGCAGTTAAATGTTATTTCAGCATCACCGATGCTATAAAATGGACAATCCAAGTGAAGTGTTACCCTACTAACTCAATGGCCACTTTATTAGAAACACCTACAACTCCAGACCTGCAAGACGGAGCTATAAACAAGGTGTTTCCGGTAAAATGGTCGTAAACAAAAGGCTCCAGTCACTGTCTGAGGTCCTGAAACTGCTGTGCTAAGCTTTTCAGAGAGTCTGAAAGCAGGAGCTCCAGCAGCTCCTCATCAGCCGAAACAGGAGGAGCTCCTCACCTTCACAATCAAACCACACACAATAAACTCACACTGACAAGCACTCACTCCACTCTCACTCTCACACATCTCTCTCTCTCTCTCTCTCTTTATATAGTCTCTTTCTTTCCGAACAAACTGACTGCCTTTCACTGACTGTCTCTTTCTGTGCCTCATTAATAAAACCATTGTAAAACCGGAGCAAACTGTGTGAAAAAAACTTTTTGGTAACACTTCCTATGAAGCCTGTATTCATAATGCATTATGAGTGTATTTATAATGCGTTATATGACATACATAATGCCTTATAATGACTGTAATAAGCTTGTATAATAACTCATAAGCGCTTACAATGACATTCATAACACATTATAAGCTACAAGTATAAGGATTTATAAAGCCAGGGTTTATAATGCCTTATAATGTCTGTTCATAAGAACGTTGAACATACTAATGTTGTAATGCACTATAACACATATATGGTATATTCTAGTATCACAAGTTATAATGCATTATAATGTGCATCTTTAATTTTTAAATTAAAGTACATAACACATTATAAAGCATTATATACAGTCATTACAGGCTTTAAGTGAAGTGAGTTTTTTATATGCCTTTTACATGTAAATTTTACTATGCCTTAATGTAATGCCTCATAGAGCATTATAAGTGCTCTTTACTGGCTTTAAGTGAAGTCTGTTTTGGTAATGCTGTTATACTTAAAGAATATTCGCTTGAATTAAAAAAAAAAACTTACAAAGCATTATAAGTGCGCTTTACTGGCTTTAAGTGAAGTGAGAAACGCACATAGATTCACAGAATGGATTCACAAACAAGACATACAACTCATTCAAAAACAAACGATTCAAAAACATAATTTATTGTAGTTAAGCAATTGCAACGTATTTTGTAAAAGATTAAGCAAGGATTTCCTCATATATTTATCAAGATCAAATCACACTATACATAGTTGTACACAGAACAATTGTGTTTCTATTTCTCTCAATACATTTCAGTACAGTCAATGTGTGAGAATGCAAGTATCAGTACAGTGCTCCCACTGGCTTGGTAGAAAGCACAGGTACGGGATCCTTGGACGACTTCTGCATGACATCAGAAAGTTCTCGAAAAAGCTGTGAACAGTTCTCCCGCAATTTAACTGTACTGATACTTGCATTCTCACACATTGACTGTACTGAAATGTATTGAGAGAAATAGAAACACAATTGTTCTGTGTACAATATGTGCAATTGCTTAACTACAATAAATTATGTTTTTGAATCGTTTGTTTTTGAATGAGTTGTATGTCTTGTTTGTGAATCCATTCTGTGAATCTATGTGCGTTTCTCACTTCACTTAAAGCCAGTAAAGAGCACTTATAATGCTTTGTAAGTTTTTTTTAATTCAAGCGAATATTCTTTAAGTATAATAGCATTACCAAAACACACTTCACTTAAAGCCAGTAAAGAGCACTTATAATGCTCTATGAGGCATTACATTAAGGCATAGTAAAATTTACATGTAAAAGGCATATAAAAAACTCACTTCACTTAAAGCCTGTAATGACTGTATATAATGCTTTATAATGTGTTATGTACTTTAATTTAAAAATTAAAGATGCACATTATAATGCATTATAACTTGTGATACTAGAATATACCATATATGTGTTATAGTGCATTACAACATTAGTATGTTCAACGTTCTTATGAACAGACATTATAAGGCATTATAAACCCTGGCTTTATAAATCCTTATACTTGTAGCTTATAATGTGTTATGAATGTCATTGTAAGCGCTTATGAGTTATTATACAAGCTTATTACAGTCATTATAAGGCATTATGTATGTCATATAACGCATTATAAATACACTCATAATGCATTATGAATACAGGCTTCATAGGAAGTGTTACCAACTTTTTTTTTCTTTTTTCTTTGTGATCTTGGTCTTGCCTCTTGCAAGTAATCACTCAAGTTTTTCTGACTGTGGAGTGAATGGATGTGGGTGGTCTCAAGGTGTCTCTGTGTCTATGTTACCTTCTGGCTCTCTCCATTTATTAGGTTGTTATAGTCTTTAACTTTCTTCAACTTAACGACTGTCCACCTGTCTGGTGAGTCTTTGATGGAAGTCTATCTGTCAGGCTCTCCTGTCTTCTGCCACAGATCTACTCCAGCTTCTGTCAATCGTTTTGACTTACAGTAGTTGCCCGCACTCCATTACCACCTGTATTAAAGTGGCTACGGACTCTTAATTGTTGTCAGTTTCACTTCTATTACGGGTTTCCCTCTGTGATGCTTGGTTCCTCACAATGTTTTTTCTTCCAGCTTTCAGAAAGGTTGATTTTACCAAATTGAAAACCTCTGGAATATAATCAAGGAGGAGAAGATGGATGATCACAAGCCAGCAAACCAAGCTGAACTGCTTGAATTTTTTTCCAAAAGCAGTTATCCAAAAGCAGTGTGTAAGACTGGTGGAGGAGACCATGTTGCCAAGATGCATGGAATCTGTGATTGAAACCAGGTTTATTCAACAAAATATTGATTTCTGAACTCTTAAAACTTTATAAATATATGAATTTGTTTTCTTTGCATTATTTGAGGTCTGAAAGCTCTGAATCTTTTTTTTTTTTGTTATTTCAGTCATTTCTTATTTTCTGCAAATAAATGCTCTAAATGACAATATTTCTATTTGGAATAGTTTATAGAATAAATAAAAAAAAATAGAGAGACTGATTCGGAAACTGAAGTGGTCTTTTCATTTTTTCCAGAGCTGTATATATTTTTAAAATTGAATTGAATCTCCTCTCCTGTTGTACACTTTTACACCTGAAGGTCTGAACTAGAGTTCTCAACAAAGTTTTTGTGTTTGGTTTTGCTTTTAAACTGCAGTTTAGCAACTGGTTAAACAAACTTTGCTACATTCTGTTGCCAAGTATGTGATAGTCAATAGTTGACACTGACTGGATTGTAGAATGCTGTGCTAAATTCTGCCTCCCTGTTAGAAATTGACTCCTCTTCATGGCACACGGGTCTGGTGGCAAAGTGAGCGTAACAGCTTACCCTTAGATTTTGTTATGATTTTGTTATGCCTGTGTATAAATAAAGGTAAATCTACAGTTACAGTAGATACAGGGATCACCAGTGTAAGAGTTTGCTTCCATACTTTACTTGGATTTCAGCACATCATCAGCTTTTTTTTTCTTCTATTGTTCTAAGGGGCAATGACATCCAATGTTACCTTCCTGTAACTAGTCTAGATGTCTTAACTATCTAGAAAAATGTTTTCTGCAGGCAAACCAGACTATGGTTTAGTAGATTTGGAATAAGACCACCTTCTTTGGTCCGACTAAGTATTTTCTCTCTCTCTCTCTCTCTCTCTCTCTCTCTCTCTCTCTCTCTCTCTCTCTCTCTTTCTCTTTCTCTTTCTCTGTGACATGCTCCCTGCTGCTGACCAATAGCCATGATTGTCAGATTCTTTGTTCCTTCTCCCCGATGACCTACAAACTCATGCAAGGACATAAATGATAATTGGTCGGTGACCAACATGTAGCATTGCCAGTTCCCAGAGTAAGACACAAAGACACAAGATGACTGCTTAATCTGACATAGTGAACATTGTAAGACACAAAAATGTTGTGTAGTCTGAGCTTGCCATAAATTAGGCTGTACAAGGCATATCTGCAGGAGTTACTGGACATCATTCAATTGTTTTGGGCCGAGACCACCTCTTTTGGTTGAACCAAATTTAGTTTATTTGCTAAAGGACTGTGGTTCTTATCACCTTTCACACCTGCTGTTTTGGTTAAGACCAAGGAAGAATGAGAATCAAATAAGGAATGAATTGTTCTATTATTCCAAAATGAATTTAATTTCATTTCAGTGCATTTTTACAGCTCTAGTGAGAAGACAGTCTCTCTCTCTCTCTCTCTCTCTCTCTCTCTCTCTCAGCAGGTGGGCTGCAGTGTTTTTTTTTTCACTATTGCTTTAGCCTGCTCACCGGATATTTTTTTGGTTTTTGTTTTTTTGATGATTTTTCTTGCTCTCAGATTTCTGTAAAGCTGTTTTGATTCAGAATCACTTGTGAAAGATGCTATATATTTTTTTTTAAACAAGGTTCATGTCTTTGTTACATTTCATTTCATCCTGTATTTATTCTGGTCAAATTTAATTTCATACTGCAGTTTAGCAACTGGTTAAATAAACTTTGCTACATTCTGCTACATTGCTACAAACTGATTGGTTTGTACACCTTTTTTGGTTCGACCAAATGTAGTTTCGGACTTATCCGGTTCTTATCACCTTTCACACCTGCTGTTATGGTTTGGACCAGAAACTGTAAAAAAGAGGGACGCCATGTCACCGTTCCCATTCACTCAATGAAAATGAAGCCAAAATCTTTTGCCATGTTGGCGATCCTGAAACCCGAGTCTGCGCAGTAGAGACCAGAGGAGGGAGAAAGACTGTGGAGAGACAGCCTACACATTTGAATAAACCCGCCCCTAAGGGCTGCCTCCACAGAGCTATACACAGTCTATGGTCCCACCCATACAGTCATTGGTCCCACCCCGGCTAGGTGTAACCCAGCCCTTTTACAATAACCACACCTTTTTGAATAGAGCTGAAAAACATTTTAAAAACAAATTCTGTGAGGATATAAAAATTTGACAATATAAGCAGAGGTTACACTAGCTGCTGCATTTAAATAATGGTAGAATTACAGTATATTGGGAAAAAAAAAACGTGATTGAAAGTTGTCTGTTTTGCCATTGAAACCTATGGGGATGGGTGGGGTTACACAGCTTTCTGCAACCGAACAGCAGGGGGCGCCCGACCTGTGATGGCTTCACTTTCGAGAGACGATGCTCTGTCCAGCTATACACAGTCTATGGTTAGGACCAATGAAGAACGAGAATCAAATGAAGAACAAATTGTTCTATTGTTCCAAAATGAATTTAATTGCATTTCAGTCTATTTTAACAGCTCTAGTGAGAAGACAGTCTCTCTCTCTCTCTCTCTCTCTCTCTCTCTCTCTCTCAGCAGGTGGGCTGCCGAGTTTTTAACTGTACACCGGTGAGGCGGAGTGTGTGTATCACAGTGGTAACGGTACAAAGCGATCAGGGTCTAATTTAGCGCTGCAGCTCAGAGCGACTGCAGGCTGTTTTAAATGTGTGAGTTGAGCAGATTTATCAGCAGCAGCTTCACAAACTCTCTGAATTCTTTCCTTTAACAAGGCGTCTGATTTATCGTCTGAACTCGGGCAGGGCACCTGAGGTGAGAGATGTCGGCCGGGTTATGGATTCGGCTCCCGGTTTGAGTTGCTATCTTGAGCCGCAGTGAACGTTCCAATACAAAGATTTTAGTGTTTTTTTTTTTTTTCTCCGTCTCTGACAACACGTCAGAACTTTCACAGGAGCTCGCTGAGTTTCTCTGTCCTGAATCTTTCATATCCCCTCCCCGCGCGCCGCGAAGACTTCAAAGCGATCCGATTGGGCTAAGAAGAATGGAGCTCAGCCGGGTCTGACTGTTCAGGCTTTACAGAGCGGACCAGTAAGTGATTAATGCGGACGTGATGAGGGTTTAATGACAGATGTGCCTCATACTGGCACCAGACACTGTGTTTTACTATGGAGAAAAGTATTGGGACACCTGATTACTACCCTTAATTTCAGAAAAAAACAATGAATAATCTGCTTTCTACTAGATGCTGGAGCATTGCTGTGAGGAATCGATTGCATTCAACAAAAAAAAAAGCCTTAGTGAGGTGAAGTAGCTAAATGCATTTAGTAGAAGTGGTGGCCACAAACATTTGGGCATGATTATACTACAGCAAAAAACTTGGATATATGATTGGTATAGGCATTACATAAAAACAATAAGGTGGCCCTGCATTATGATGAAAAAACACCATTTAAACCTATTGGCACAAAATAATCTATATATTAATCTTTCTCTACTGGGCTCAGAGGAATCTGGGATGGACCATCACCACCCAGTGGAAATGTTTATTATTGCCAGAAAAAATGAGCATTCTAGATCTATTTTTAAATAAATGGAAAAAAAAATCATCTGGACCAAAGACGAAACGGAGAATCCAGACTGTTCTCAGCAACAAGCCCAAATACCAGGGATTATTGCACAATGGTGTTGTGTCGGTACACTTCTGTAGTGCAGCATTAATTCAGAAAAGTACACTGAGATCCTAGAGCAACATATGCTGCCGTCATGATCTTTTTTTAGGCATGTCCATGCACTTTCAATAAGCCAACGCACTACCACATTCCAAAGGTACAGGTAATAAACTGGTCTGCCCAATAGAAAATATGTGGAGTGACCTTGTTCTGATAAAGGAATGGAACAAAAAGTCCATGCATCCTTCATTTTTTAAATGTTGACCCGTTGGCATCATATGGAGACACTACCTTTACCATCTACTGGTCATATGACAATATGATTGTACTTAATGGTTTGAATACAAGCTGGTGGGAATCCCAGTCAAAGGTTTCTACAGCCAATCCACACAGACACATGGGCCATGTAGGAAATATCATCCAATTTTAGGTATGAAACTAGTTTTTTTACTGTGGAGTTTAAAAAACAAGGAATAGGAAAAACAGACCAACAAAATATGGCTGAATGACTGTGGTAAGCTAGGAAACATTAGCAGGTTGAGGTGTTCCTGCTTCCCTGAGAGTTTTCCCATCCCGAGCTGGTGGCCCACATTGCGGTTTAGAACTTTGAGAAGTTATAGTGGTGGCGAAAGACAGAAAGAGGAGAGAAAAACAAACATATTAGCCTCCATAACATATAAGGAGCTTTACGTGGTTTAGGGAACTGTCCACATGATGGTGCTGATCAACCTTCAGGACCACGGAGAGCGGTACAGGGTGATGGTTCCAACATTGTTCTGTGCATTGACATGGGACCGCCAGCCACATTAATGACTGTAGAAAGCTAAAATTTTGTTTTTGGCCTAATTGGCTCCTTCTGATCCCAAAATGCAAGAATTTAGGCAATTTTAAACATTAAAACAAACTACTGTCCCCATAGAAGGATAATAATTAGGAGAAATTAAAAATGCATAGATAGATAGATAGCCAGCAAATCAATGTCAAGCAAATCTCAGAGGTGAAGTGTTGTGAAAAGTAAATGGTAAATGCCTTACTTTCTCAACTTTTCTCAACCTAAAATGTGTTGCAGGGTTGTGACAAATTAAAGTTTCAATTGCAATAAATGTAACAAAACAATATATATTTTGGTTTTACAGTTTGTGCAATTGAATAAAAGTGCACTAAATAAAATAATAAAGGATACACTGATTTTGGGTCGGATTTGATCTGATTTGGCTAAAAACAGGCTATTAGTTTATTTGGATGGTTCATTATAAATGCTTCATAGATGCTCAACTAAATATCTATTAACTTAACCCTAAATTGAATTTAACTGTCTCTTTATGGAGCCTAACTCTAGACCTAATCCTTATCTTAAGTCTAACCTCAACCCTGAGTCTATGAATCAACCCTAAAACCTAACCCTAACCCCAACCCGAACCCTAACATAAACCATAAATATAACCCTCAAACCAACCCTAAAATCTTAAGATTAGAGTTTGGGTTAGAGTTAGGTGAAGATTCACATTCAATTGACAATCATTTATTTTCACCTTAGAGTTCAGTTCCATTTAATAGACATGTAGTTGAAAGCTAGTTGAGCATCTTTGAGGCATCTCCAATGGACCATCCAAGTAAAAATAGATACCAAAAACATTAGCAGGTCTTAAATTTCTTAACCATCTTGGACCTTCCTGATTGAAAGAAAAAAGAACCATGACAGCAAACCTAGCTTTTGCGTGATCAGAATTGTAGAACTGGCAGTAAATAAATAGCAGGACATGCTAATCTGTGTTATTCCAAAGCAAATTAAAGTGAAAATCAGGTAATGGAGGAGAAGGTCGAGATGGTTCTTAAATGCCAGGAGTCAAATGAGCTCTTAATAAGTCTGAAAATAAGTGCTGCACTGTGGTGGGTGTAGTAGATGGAGAGCGAGAAAGAGAGAGAAAGATAGAGAGAGAGAGAGTCTCAGCAGGAGAGGCCATTCCGGGCAAGCGCATCTCTTCTCTTTATAATCCAGCTATACTCAGCTTTGCCCTTTTCCCAAGCATCAACACGAGTGACCTTCTTGTGAGCCCTCGTGGAATTAGCCGCAGCGTCCTGCAGGCGAATCAATTAGAGTGGCTACTGGGGGGATGCGGCCACGAGCTTCTGCTGCTGGGGCGCAATTAAATGGAAATTTCAAGCAGGTGGTTTAAAAGCATCCTGGGAGTAAGATGCTCCACTGGATACCGACGGTATCGGTCACTATTCTGGACACATGTTCTGTAATCTAAAAATGCATCACGATGTAAGCGTAGCAGAAGAAGTAAGAAAACCTGTGATTGGTAGATTATTTATTTGTTGGATCAATCAGTAACACTTTCTATAAATTTTATGTCTATTTTATGACTCTATAAACATACTCATAACACATCGTAATGCATTCATTAGGCATCATAAACACGGCTATAAATGTTTGGTAACACTTTACTTGGATGGTCCATTTGATGATGCTCAACTGACATTCAACTAACTTTGAACTGCATGTCTATTTAAATGCAATTGAACTGAAAGGTGAAAGTAAATGATTTTCTATTGAATGTAACCCAACACTCAACTCTAACCCAAACTCTGATCTTAACATTTTAGCGTTGGGTTTAAAGCTAGATTTAAAATTTAGGTTAGGGTTAGGGTATTTATTTTTACAGTAATATGTAATATTGGAAACAACAGCATAAGCTGTTCATAAATAGATAAATACTTCTTAATAAACACATTATTCAATGCTTATGAATGTTTCATGAAGCAACTATGTACTATAAAAAGTATGTTTTGTAAGTTAGTAACACTTTACGGCTCATTTGTTCTCTGCATTTACAAAATTAAGTTGATCTAACAAGTCTTAAATGTTAGCTAAACCTAAATTATTGAATCACTTCAACATATAATTGTAACGCCAGACAGGTAGGAGAGACGCACGCCGAGTAAAAGGTAAAGGCGGGTTTATTTACAGAGTTGTAAACAGAGTAACACAGCCAGAGAACAGGTTGAACAAGACTCACACTGGAAGCAGGAATCGTAATACAGGAGACAGTCCAAGATCCAAAGCCAGAGAGACAGTCCGATAATATAACAAATCCAATAAGGGCAAAGACAAAAGGCAAAATCCGTAATACAGGCAAAAAGATCATAACAAAAGGGCAGACAGAAAAGGGTTTGGAATAACGCTCAGTACGCAACATGAGTCGGCAATACCTCGCGAAGAACAGACCTTAACCGAACCCTATATATACAAAACATGGAATTACTATGAACCGGAACTTCTTAGAATACAGGTGACTCTGAACGGGGGAGCGTAACGCGATTGGGTGAGAGTGAGCGGCTGACGGTGACGTCATGGCCAGTGGGATTTTGGGAAATAGAGTTCGGGTGTGTGAGAGGAGATCCTAGAGACCTGACAGTACCTCCCCCCGAGGAGTCCGAAAGAACCGAAGGACGAGGACGACACACAGGAACCGCCCCTCTCCGCCCGGAGGCCCGACGGACACGAGAACCCGAAGCGGGGATAGCCTGAACAGGAGCCCTGGTCCTGGGACGACCCCTGGTCCTGGGACGACCCCTCCTGGAGCCGCGGACGGAACTGAGAGACCGAGTAGCAGCAGACCTATAGCGCCTACCCCTTCCAGGGTCAGGAGACCTCCTCCTTGGACGACCCCGAGGGCGTGGTGCTGGACAAGACGGATGCGACCGATGGAATTCTTCCACCAACAATGGGTCAAGGACGTCTGCTGCAGTAACCCAGCTTCTCTCCTCAGGTCCGTAGCCTTCCCAATCAACCAGGTACTCCAGGGCTCCCCTCCTCCTTCTGGAGTCTAACAGGCGCTCCACCGCGTAGACGGGTCCACCATCCATGAGCACAGGCGGAGGAGGCAGCATCCCATGCGAGGTCTCATCCAGCGGACCAGGGATAACCGGCTTAAGTAAAGAAACATGGAAAGAAGGACAGACACGATAATTAGAAGGTAATTCAAGACGGTATGTAACTTCGTTGATTCTTTTGATTATTTTAAAAGGGCCAATAAACTTAACTGATAATTTTTTGTTGCCTTCGGGGAGCCGGAAATCCCTGGTAGATAGCCAAACGCGATCTCCTGGGGAGTAGAGCGGGGCCTCACGACGATGACGATCAGCCTGCTGTTTGTGTTGTTCTAACACGGCTTCTATACGTCTGTGAGTCTCCTCCCACACCTCCTCGCTACGGCGCATCCACTGATCTACTGCAGGGATATCAGAAGGTTCAGCTGACCATGGCATGAGCGGAGGTTGATAACCTAGGACACACTGAAAGGGAGTTAACTTAGTGGAAGAGCTGATAAGAGAATTTTGAGCCAATTCAGCCCAGGGGAGATATTGGGCCCAATCATGAACATTGTTAGAACAATATATACGTAAGAATTTCCCTAGTTCCTGGTTCATCCTTTCACACTGACCATTACTTTGAGGATGATAACCGGAAGACAAACTGACAGAGACACCCAACCTACTCATGAATGCTGACCAGACTTGAGATATGAATTGAGGACCGCGATCAGACACTATATCCTCGGGAATACCAAAAATACGAAATACCTGATTAAACAGGCTTTCAGCGGCTTCAAAAGCGGTGGGTAATTTAGCGAAGGGAATGAACCTAACACCACGTGAGAAACGATCAACGACAGTCATAATGACTGTATTACCCATGGAATCAGGAAGATCTGTAACAAAGTCTACTGCCAAATGGGACCAAGGTCGAGCTGGAACTGGTAATGGTATTAATTTACCGGCAGGTAGAGTACGGGGAATTTTACATTGAGCGCAAATGGTACAAGATGATACAAACTCATGGATGTCTGAACGCATGTTTTCCCACCAAAATCGACCCTCCAATAATTGATAGGTGCGGGTCTCACCGGGATGTCCAGAAGATGAGGAAGTGTGAGCCCATGTGATTAATTTATTTCTACACTGATTTGGTACATATGTTTTGTTAGGTGGGCATTGTGCGGGAGGAGGTGTAATTCGATTAGCTTGACTAAACTCCTCCGAAATTTCCCACCTGATAGGAGCCAAAATTACCTCTGGTTTTAGAATAGTGGTGGGTTCTGAGATGACTGAATTATTTTCATCATAGATACGCGAGAGTGCATCAGCTTTAGTGTTACGGGACCCTGGTCGGTAAGTAACAGTGAAATTAAAACGAGCAAAAAACAAAGACCATCGAGCCTGACGTGAGTTCATGCATTTCATGGATTTCAAAAACTCTAAATTTTTGTGATCAGTGATAACTACAAAGGGGTGTAAAGCTCCCTCCAGCCAATGCCTCCATTCCTCTAAAGCTAATTTAATGGCTAAGAGTTCGCGGTCCCCAATACCATAATTCTGTTCAGCAGGAGAAAGTTTATGAGAAAAATAGGCCACAGGATGCATTTTACTGGGTGAGCCTAATCTTTGAGAGAGTACAGCCCCCACTCCCACACTGGAGGCGTCAACCTCTACAATGAATGGTTCTTTAGGATCAGGATGTTTTAACAGAGGGGCAGAAGTGAACTTTCCCTTAAGGGTAGAAAAAGCATCGTGCGCTTGTTCAGACCAAACTAAAGTTTTAGTATTATGTCGCAACAAATTAGTGAGTGGTGCTGCTACTGAGCTATAATTGCGTATAAAACGTCTATAGAAGTTGGCAAAACCCAAAAATCTCTGCAGTTCCTTTACTGATTTGGGAATGGGCCAGTCTACTACTGCCTGGACTTTATTATTGTCCATTGAAACTCCCTTAGCATTAATGATATATCCCAGAAAAGAGATAGAGGAGAGGTGAAATTCACATTTCTCAGCTTTGATAAAAAGTTGATTTTCTAGCAGACGAGATAGGACAGCGCGGACCTGGGGAATGTGTGTGGTCAGATCGGATGAGTAGATTAGAATGTCGTCTAAAAATGCAATCACAAACTTTCCTAACATGTCACGTAGGACATCATTTATAAAGGACTGGAACACGGACGGGGCGTTTTTGAGGCCAAAAGGCATAACTTGGTATTCATAGTGCCCCCTTGTGGTGAAAAAAGCAGTCTTCCACTCATCTCCCTCCCTTACTCTCACTAAGTTATATGCACTACGAAGGTCCAATTTGGTAAAGACAGAAGCCCCACGTAATTGTTCTAAAGCTACAGGCACTAGAGGGAGAGGATACGGGTAAGTTTTAGTAACTGCATTAAGTTGTCTGTAATCTATACAAGGTCGAAGACCACCATCCTTCTTTTTTACAAAAAAGAATGATGCTGCAACTGGAGAAGTGGAATGACGAATAAAACCCTGAGCCAGGGCCTCCTGCACATACTCCTCCATAGCTTGTTCCTCAGTCTGAGTCAAGGGATAAATGTGAGATTTGGGGGGTATTTGATTGTCAATGAGATCAATAGCGCAATCGTAAGGACGATGTGGTGGGAGTTGTGTGGCACGAGATTTGCTGAAGACTTCAACAAGATCAGAGTATTCAACTGGGATATGTGCAAGAGACTCAGGCTCAGGACTCTCAACAGTGGTAGACTGGACTTTTAGTTTAGGAGCAGTAATACAATGTTTATGGCAATATGGAGACCAGGACATAATTTCATTATTAGACCAGGAAATCAATGGATTATGTTTTCTCAACCAAGGGAGACCCAAAATAACAAAATAATCAGAGTCCATCATGACAAAAAACCTGAGCTCCTCAGAGTGCAGAGCGCTGACGTTCATTCTGACAGGAACGGTGACGTGGGAAATGGTTCCCTGTCCAATTGGTTTCCCATCCACAGCAGACAATTTGACAGGGTTATCCAGGGGTTCCATTGGGATCTGGAGTTGTCTGGCCAGTTGGTGGTTCACGAAGTTTCCCTCGGCACCGGAGTCAATTAGTGCTGGAAACACAAAAGGAGAAGCAGACTGGCAGAGCAGAACAATAGATATGCAGATAGACTTAGAAATCATGTCAGAGTATAGACCGCTTACCCCTTTAGCGTGTGGAGAGGATTCCACACGCTTTCCCGAGTATGTAGCAGGTGGCTCGTATGGACGGTCCGGGTTGCCATGGAAACCATGGGAGAGCCCACCGCGGGACAAGCCAGGAGTATTATTGTTATTTAATACTCGGGGGGGTCTAATCTGACAATTCCGCAGCACATGACCAGTTCCACCGCAATATAAACACAAACCGGCTTGGATGCGTCGTTGCCGCTCCTCTCTCGATAGTCTAGAAGCGTCGATTTGCATCGGTTCTTCTGGAGCGGATGAAATGGCAGCAGGTCGAGGTGAGGTGGAGAACCGGGGAGTAAATCCAGCAGCGCGGGGGGTAAATCCAGAAGCGCGGGGAGTAGCCAGGTGAGCCGCTGTAGGAGTGTTCTTTTGACCAACAAACGAGTTACGTTTCAGTTGATCCAGTCTAATAGCCAGGGAAATCAAGTCATTCATGGGAAGACCGTCATCCTTACAAGCTAACTCGGTTAAAATGTCCGGATGTAATCCATTACGGAACATAACGCGCAAAGCTGGCTCATTCCATCCACTACCCGCCGCTAGCGTACGGAATTCCAGCGCATAATCCGCAACAGAACGGTTTCCCTGGCGTAAACGAACCAATAACTCCCCCTGTGATTGTCCTTGATGAGGGTGATCAAAAACCATCTGAAATTCGTTCAGAAACTGTTCATAGGTGCCATTCTCTACCACTGGCCAGATAGCAGTAGCCCAATCCAAAGCCTTGCCGGTTAAACGTGAAACAAAAAATGAAACCCGAGCTCTGTCGGTGGTAGAAGGCATGTTGGAAAAATATAGCGACATCTGGAGCAAAAAACCTCTACACAGATCAGGGGTGCCGTCATATTTATCCGGTTTGCTCACGGAAAAAACAGCTGCTGCCGGGGCTGGATAAGCTAAGCTAGCCGGGGCCTGGCTAGCGGGAGCTAAGCTAGCTGGGGTGGCTATGCTCAGCTGGGCTAACTGAGCAGAGATACCCTGGAGGCTAGCGGTTATCTGGGCTAGCTGGGAGTGTTGCTCGGTTTGCTGGGCGGTGAGAGCGCTAACAGAATGAGTGAGACCCTCGAACAGCTGGCTATGCTGCCCGAGCAACCTCCTCTGGTTATCTACAGCCTGTTGTAAATCCTTAAAGTCAGCCATCTGTCTTTGCGGCGAGGTATTATGTAACGCCAGACAGGTAGGAGAGACGCACGCCGAGTAAAAGGTAAAGGCGGGTTTATTTACAGAGTTGTAAACAGAGTAACACAGCCAGAGAACAGGTTGAACAAGACTCACACTGGAAGCAGGAATCGTAATACAGGAGACAGTCCAAGATCCAAAGCCAGAGAGACAGTCCGATAATATAACAAATCCAATAAGGGCAAAGACAAAAGGCAAAATCCGTAATACAGGCAAAAAGATCATAACAAAAGGGCAGACAGAAAAGGGTTTGGAATAACGCTCAGTACGCAACATGAGTCGGCAATACCTCGCGAAGAACAGACCTTAACCGAACCCTATATATACAAAACATGGAATTACTATGAACCGGAACTTCTTAGAATACAGGTGACTCTGAACGGGGGAGCGTAACGCGATTGGGTGAGAGTGAGCGGCTGACGGTGACGTCATGGCCAGTGGGATTTTGGGAAATAGAGTTCGGGTGTGTGAGAGGAGATCCTAGAGACCTGACAATAATTTATCTTATTTCGTTCATTATTTAATATTTTAAGTTGGCTGAACTTTATATGTATATTTAGTCAAGGTAACTGAAAAATGTATGCTAGACCTGCCAACTAAAAAAATGTGTTGAAATTAGTTAAAATATTTTTAGTTAGATTAATAAACTCAGAAGTGTTTGTTGTATATGTCAACAGAAAAAACACTACTAAACTGAACATTTTTTACAAAAAATACAGAAAAAATATGCATTGGCTCAACTTAACTTAGTCCTCTTTTTTGGTTTGACTCAGTTAAGTTGTAAATATATATAACATTTTAAGTTTATTCAACTTAACTGAGTTTTGTTCATACAACAATAGTTTAATTACCTCAACAGTTTTTTAAAGCATTGTGGGCTTAAATAAGTCTAAATAACATTTATTTGTTATATACTGGTATCTTCAGCATATTTGGCATATTTTATAGAACTGTCAAAACTGACAGCATAGTACTGCAGTATGAGCAAAAGTGAACTCTCTGTAGCTTCAAGCCAACATACTGTGAGCACGAGGAACACAGAACAATGGTGATTTGCTCTTACAGCCTACAACACTGAGGCCTGGCAATCAACACATGTATTATTATACTGGATGCCCAGGATAAGGTAGCTTTGGGCAACAGACGGCACAAAGATGGTAAGTAAAGGAGAGGCCACAGCCAATATGCAAATATATGGTGGCAGGAGCCTATGGGAAAGCTGTATGAACCAACACTGTGGAAAGAGCATTGACACATGTAGTAAATAAAAGTTGGTTGAAATCACATTTTCTCATTGGCTCAACAAATTTTGACAATTTTT
This sequence comes from Astyanax mexicanus, assembly GCF_023375975.1. Classification (NCBI taxonomy): domain Eukaryota; kingdom Metazoa; phylum Chordata; class Actinopteri; order Characiformes; family Acestrorhamphidae; genus Astyanax; species Astyanax mexicanus. The sequence goes on along the minus strand of NC_064425.1, from coordinate 10,195,771 downwards.
AAGTTTTCAGGTTGAAGTTCTCTGAACTCATTTTATTCAGTTTTATTGGCCGGTATGTTCACTCAACTTGATAATATTATTTCTCCGGTGCCACTTTATAATAAGTGTCCCTAAGTACTATGTAGTTACATGGCAACAATCCATGAAGCTACAGTGTAACTACTGATGAAGTACACATTGTTACAGATTTACTACAGAGGTACAGGTTATGTAATTACACATGTGTATTAAGGTTAATTTTGACTTGTGTAAGTACACGTGTAACAATGTGTGTGTAGTTACACATATGTAATAGCGTGTGTGATAAGTTAAGTATAAACTTATCCAACAGCTATTGTCTAGTATGTAATTAGGGCTGATTGAGTACACACACATTGTTACACATGTGTAAGTACACTCACCCTGGTACGCATGTGTACTTACACAAGTCAAAATGAACCTTAATACACATGTGTAATTACATAACCTGTACCTCTGTAGTTAATCTGTAACAATGTGTACTTCATCAGTAGTTACACTGTAGTTACATGATTGTTACCATGTAACTACATAGTACTTAGGGACACTTATTATAAAGTGGGACCATTTCTCCTGACTAAAACACAGAATTACTTTTTAGAGTGATAGGAACCCATCAAATAAAGTGTTACCAAAGCTTCTAAATGGGTGCCAAAAGCACCTGGTCATGGTGCAACTGGCTAAAGGATGCTTACAGCCATCCATAATGAGTTTACTGTACATAAACTTCCCTCCACAGCAATGAAAGTGAACAGTGCTCCTGTTGGTGCTGGGTTTGTATCCAGTATACATTTCTTATTAAGGTAGCAGTGTGCGTTTAGGCCTCTGACTGACAGTGTATCGGCATACGTGTGAACGGATGGTGAGGACAGAACCTTCAGAAGCTGATAATAAGACATGCACCACAAGCGGCGCCGCTAATGAACATATGCACAGACCAGCTCGGCTGTTTTCCGCACACAGATTGAATCGTTTTTCATTCCACTTTAGGCTGTCGCCTGATATCAAAACAAACCAGGGTGAAAAAAAGCAGCAACATTTAGTTTTGTTTTTCTAATTTCAGGGTGAGGAAATTGGTGGGCCGCCGTTATCTATTAGATACGACATCGCCATGGCAACCCAGGGGCAACCTGGTGGTTTTCGGGCACAGTAGCTGCTTTCCTTATTAGGCATTTCAATAGGGAAACTCCAGTGAGCGGAAATCCAAAAATTAACATATTATTAAACAAATAAAATGTCAACAAAATAATTAACAGAAGGTTTTGTTTTTATTGTTTTTAAATGTTCAGTTCTTGAGAAACCTACCCAATCAGATCTGTTTGTACAGTGGTGGTGAATGGGATCAGAAGTTTTTAAATAAAGCTTAATAATTTTCAATTAAATAAAAAATCAAAACAAGGTGACTTATAGGGATGCACTAAATATTTGGCAACCGAAATGATTTGTGTGAGAACAGCAAAAAAGCTCCTTCAGTGTTCAGCCAACTAAGAGAAAAGATAACATGACTTCTAAAGAACAATATAGTATTAGTATTGTTTCCTCTAATTGTTGTATTTGTTACACATTTTTCATTTATCAGGCATGGTTTCAGTCTACTCTGTTTCCTGCTGACAGTTTCAAGTTTTACAGGGCTAGCATAATGACATTATCTGAGGAAAGACTGTCATAGGATTTGTTTGTTTACCAAAAGACTGTCTACTTTTCTCTGCGGAAGTTAGAAGTTGTAAGAGTTTAAAAAAGCACTGCTGAGGTACAATTTGGGTGAGAATAGCACTGCTTAGGTAAAAGTGTGAGAAGAGATGAGCAGTACTGCTGAGGTTAATTGTGTATTGTCTGCTGGGATATTAGAATGTCAAGACTTTACTAACATTTTTTAAAATGTAGTTTTGTGATTGCAATTTTGTGATAAGCAAGGCAGAAATACATTTAATTTAAAAAGGTGATTATTTTTCTGCCTTCTGTAAAAGGTTTCATTTTGTGCGTATTAGTTTAGTATATTTTCAGAGTGAAAAAAAAACACTAAAGGAGTAAAAGTTTATTTCAACAGATGAAGTGGACTGAGGCCAACGAGTCTTTCTCTTCCGTATGAGCACATATTAAACAAACCCAGATGCTTCTAAATGACCCCAAAATGAACCGAACTAAGAACACTTACCTCTAGAGAATGCATTTTTTTTTTTTGTTTGTTTTATAGTCTGCATGATTTCACATTTCCCTTAACACTTCATGGGACATGGAAGCCCGCACTCAATGAGAAGCTTAAATCTTTTTATTCCAAGGCGGGACATGTTTCGGCTCAACCCCCGATACATTCAGTACAACCACATGATCTCAAATGCTCACATGACACGTCACATGACCCTCACATGACCTTCAAGCCCTAACTGACAAGATCACACCAAAATTATTGGAGGAAAAATATAGAAATATTTACAGGACAAAAAAATTCAATTTCAAAAAACAAGTAAGATTAAATTCATCGGTAACACTTTACTTGGATGGTCCATTTGATGGCCTCTTTGATGCTCAACTGACAATTAACTAACATTCAACTGCATGTCTATTAAATGCAAATGAACTAAAATGTGACAGTAAATGATTCTCCATTGAATATAACCCTACATTCAACCCAAGCGCTTATCTTAATATTTTAGTATTGGGTTTAGGGTTAGATTTTAGGCTAAGGTTAAGGTTAGGGCAAGGGTTAGGTGTAGGGTTTGATTTTATGGTTGATTAAGGTTTAAGGTTAGGGTTAGGTGTAAATTTAGGTTCTATTTTGAATCATTTACATTCAACATAGGGTTAAGTTCAATTTAATGGACATTCAATTCAGTGTTAGTTGAATGCCAGTTGAGCATCAACAAGGTCATAAAATGGACCATCCAAGTAAAGTGTTACCAATTCATCATTCATCCCACCTGGTGACATGGTACCAAAATATGAATCCAAAAAGCTTAATAAGCCAAATACCTTAATTACAACATGAACTAATATAGTGTTCATGCATTAACAGATGTATGAGACATGCTTTTTTCATGCATATTCATGATGACTCATGATGTATTATGTGCATTAATTAACGATTACTCACCCATAAAATACTGCATGAATTCATGCTATTTCATGGACCCTTATTGTGCTGTAATTAACTAGTGTGCTGTATATCGCTAAACAACAATTCTTATCAGAGAAAACAATAGTAATATTGCCTTGAAATGATATGAGATAAATATATAAAAATGTTGGTGTATTTAAAAGTATTGAAGGTTTTGATATTTGATGTTTGGGGTATTTTTGTGAATTTTGGTCAGAAAAAGTGAGATTTCCTGCAAGCGCCAATGACAAAGACCGCTGGACACTTGGGATTTATTTCCAATTGCTGTAGCCTTCCCTCCAGCCATCCATGCTTGGAGTCCCTCTATTATTTAATGGTCAGTCCAGCCTCCCGACATCAGTCAAGCCTTATAGTCCCTATTTGTTGGACTGGGGGCAGCTTGTGAAAGCCGGGGACTTGTGAAACCGTGGCAGAGCCGGTTGACGAACCAGGCAGGATGTCACACTCACCGTCCTCTACGACAGAATCACTCGTATCAGCCATTACAGCGTAACTATCCCCCAACCATCTGCTCACTGCTGTTCCAACAGTGTGAAAGTTGAAGAAGTCACACTGATAGGCGGGCGGGCAGAAACATGAGTGATCACACACTCAAAACCCGAACACACACACACACACATACACTCACACACCCACGCAGACGCACAGCCTGACTTTTTCCCTTTGATATCCCCGCTGTAGGCTCTTGGTTTTGAGCGCCGGCGATAAGACGGCAGAGAGAGAGACGGGACGGGGAGGAGCCGTGTCTCCGAGCGCTTCGCCGCTGATAAGGGTTTATGAAGTAGCTGTCACTCTGAAGTGCCCCCCAAGGGCCAGGCCACCAGCACTCGCACACACACACTCGCACACCCAGTCACACAAACAGTTGCACCCAGATAATTGGCTCTCTGGCTGTGCCCAAGAATCTCAAACCTTGAGCACAGATGTCAAATTTCACCACTGCTGGAAAAGAAGAGAGTTTCAGGTGTTTTTTTTTTTTTTTTTTTTTTTTCCAAGATCAGGTCTGTGCTGAACAGCAGAAGTGCACTCTGTTAACCATTCTGTTAAGAACAGGGATGAACAGAAGAGCATCACATGAGCCGAGGGTTTGAATAGATTGAACACCTTATATACAGCGTTAAAAATACTGTAAATAAACAGTGGTGTGAAAAAGGATTTTGTGATTTTCCCTTTGTGATATATATATATATATATATATATATATATATATATATATATATATATATATATATATATATATATATATATATATTTGCATGTTTTTCACTCTTAAATGTTTTAAATGTCTTTAAAAAAATAGTCAAAGACAACACAAGTAACCACAAAATGCAATGACTTTTAAATTATGTTTTTTTATCATTAAGGAAGAAAACTAATCAAAACCTCCATGACTAATAAATGGTTGAGCCACCCTTACCAGCAGCAACAACTGCAATCAAGCGTTTGCAGTAACTTGCAGTGAGTCTTTCCCAGCATTATGGAGGAATTTTGGTCCATTCTTCTTTGCTAAATTGTTGCAATTCCACCACATTAGAGGGTCTTCCAGCATGAACCGCCTTTTTAAGGTCATGCCACAGCATCTCAATCGGACTCAGCTACTAAGCCTTCACTTTGTTTTTTTCAGTCATTCAGAGGTGGGCTTGCTGGTGTGTTTTGGGTCATTGTCCTGCTGCGGAACCCAAGTTTGCTTCAGCTCGAGGTCACAAACAGATGGCCGGGCATTCTGCTTCAATACTTTTTAGTAGACAGCGGAATTTATGGTTCCATTTATCACAACAAAACTTCCCCAGACCATCACACTAACACCACCATGTTTTATTGTAGGTGTAATGTTCTTTTTATGAAATGTGAAATGTGGTGTTACTTTTACATAAGAGATAATGGGTCACACAGCTACTAAAAAGTTCAATACTCTTCCAAAAGTCTTGAGGATAGTCAAGATGTTTTCGGGCAAAATTATGACGAACACTCCCTGCCTAGTCTAGTCTAGTTGAGTCATGAATGCTGACCTTAACTGAAGCAAGTGAGGCCTGCAGTTCTTTGGATATTGTTGTGGGGTCTTTTGTGACCTCTTGGATTATTTGTTGCTGTGCTCTTGGGGTCATTTTGGTCGGCCGGCCACTCCTGGGAAGGTTCGCCATTTGTGCATAATGGCTCTTACTGTGATTCGCTTGAGTCCCAAAATTTTAGAAATGGCTGTGTAACCTTATCCTGACTGATAGATCTCAATTACTTTCATTCTCATTTGTTCCTAAATTTCTGTGGATATTGGCATGATGTCTAGTTTTTGAGTAGACCTAGATCACATTATTCTAGCATCCAATGTTCTAGGATCTTCTATCATTGAGTCGTTGAGTAGAGTACGTTGGAACGGTTCTTTGTTCCCAGATTTGTGTGTTACCATTGTCCTACTGTATGCTGCTAGGGTTCTACATTGTATGTATGATAAACACAGCTATAACATGTTTTATATATTTTTTATAAATATGTATTGCCATCTTTATAATGCCTTATGAATGCATTACATTGTTATGAACACACATGCAGACACTACTTTCGTAGAAAATGGTATCATGAATATAACATTCATTTTATTTATCCTTTAAAAAAAAAATTAAATATATCAGTTATAACATTGACATTCTCTACAAATGCTCTATTAGTTAGTGTCAGTTTTAATATAAAAGTAAGATATTCTGCAACTGCCTTTGAACAACAAAGGCTACATAGGAATCAATTTGCTTTTCTCCTACGCAACAGTTCTCCCTGTCACTGCTGACGTCAACCATGTTTCACTCTATTTCCCACGAGGCTTTGTGACGAGTGCTATTCCAGTCATTGTGCGCCACTTTTCTAACGTTAATGCAGATTTGTTGTGAAGCCGCTGCAGCATGCGCAGGGTGGACCTGACTTTGTGTGGTTTTTAATGAGAACAGAGCTTCCAAGCTCTGGCCTGTTATCAGATGGTATGAAATTGCACCTTGATTGGTTTGTGTATTGGCTGCTGCAGCCCATTTTCCAATCTGAATGGTCTGAATGAGCTGTGCTAACTGCAATCCAGATTCATGCAATTTACAACAGTAAACAATAGGAGGATAACTCAGCAGAAACGGGGAGGCTGTCTGATGAATGGTGAATGGGAATCACTGGTTTCTTTTTTTTTTTTTTTTTGGGATGCGGCAGAAGTGAAGTGGTCTTCGTTAGCCACGTCGGGCTCGACTCGGAGAAAACACATTTATGTGTTTTCTTGATAAAGCCGGTAATGGAAAAATGAACTAAGGGGGTCATTTAGACTTTTATTAGCTAGTTTATTGCTTCTATGACAACCCACTGTAACCAATTACAGCTACTCTTGTTATTTCGCAGCCTGAGAGCATTTCTCACTCAGTAATCGAAGCTAAGTATGGGGTCATACCTATTCTTCTTGGCTCCTGTTGTTCCAGGGTCCAATATTCCCAGAGTTTTGTGTTTAATGTGGGTTTTGGACACGAGGACACATGTTCTCAGGGTTCTATTTTGTCATGATCTATTTTGACCTGGGAATATGACATTTCCCAGGTCATATTCTTTGAACGGCCTGGGTTTCCTGGATCATATTATTCATATTAGTTCTATGATCCCCGATTTCTTTTTTCCTTGAGACCCATGTCCATAGAGAGCCATGTGTTGTCAGGGTTTTATTTATATGCCCAGGTTTTTACTGTATGTTACATTGGTCCCACTGTATGTTGCTATGGTCTTGGACTCCATGTTTTAAGGGTCCTGGAACTCTTATGGGATTGTATGTTTGCCAGGCCATGTTCTTAAAGAGTCCTATTTTCTGCAGATCATAATATTCGACACTCATAAGTTTCCAGGGTTCTATAATCCAGAGTTCCAATGTTTCCAAGGACTTTTGATTTCAGAACCCAATGTTCCCAGAGTCCTATAATTATAGGGTCTTATTCTCACTGCACTCATAATGGGTCATATGTTTTCAGGGTTCTATGTGTCAATTGACCTATGTTACCATGGTTCTCCAAAGTCCTTTAGTTCCAGGGCTCAATTGTCTAGAGTGATATGTTAATGGGGTCTTGTGTTCATTAGACTCTATGTTTCAAAGGTTTTATCTTGACATCCTTTCAAGGTCATATGATCCCAGGGGGTATGTTCACAGAGACCTATGAATCACTTTGTCTTACGTTGAGTAGACACAGTAGAGTAATCCAACAATCCTATGTCAACAGGTTTAACAAGTTCTTTGTTGCAATTGCCACGTTTTACCCTGATTTTATAGTGTTTATGTCTTATATATTACCAAGGTCTTTTAATTCCAGGGCCCAATTTTTCAGGGGCCCTATGTACACAGGGTCTAATGTTCACATGACTCAATGTTCCAGGGGTTCTATGCTTAGAGGCTTATGTTTCCAAGGTCCTTTGACCCCATGGCATAATGTTCCCAAAGTTCTATCTTCATTGGGTCTTATACTCACTAGACTCATATTGTTTCATGTATTGTCTGGGTTCTATGTTGCAAAGATCTTATGTTACATTGGTTCTATATTTCCAAGGTCTTATAACTCCAGGACCCAATGTTCCAGGAGCCCTATATTCACAGCATCTAGTATTCACAGGACTTTACTGTATGTTCCAAGAGGCCTATGGGCAGAGTCTCATGTTCATGCTCATTGGATTTATACTGGACCACATGTTGTCAGAGTTCTATGTGTCAATGGCCCTGTGTTACATTGGTTTCTATATGTCCAAGGTATTTTAATTCCAGGACCCAATGTTCCAGGAACCCTATGCTCACATGATCTAATGTTCACATGACTCAATGTTCCAAGGGTCATATGCTCAAAGTGTTGTGTTTTCCAAAGTCCCTTAAACCCAGGGCTCAATGTTTCCAATGGGTCATGTGTTGTCAGGGTTCTATGCAAAGGTCCTATGTTACATTGGTTCTATATTTCCATGGTCCTCAAATTCAAGTTCCCAGTGTTACAGAAGTGCTATGTTCATGGCCTATTGTGTTTATTGGATTCAAGGGTCATATGTTCACAGAATATTATATCTACATGGTCATATGTTACCCAGGTCCTATGATCACAGGGACTAAAGCTAAGGTAAAGGTAAAAAAAAAACACTGATATGCTAGAAGATAACTTCATAAACACCTAAGATAGACACATAAGCAACATCTCAACTTGTTTTGAAAAGAGTAAAATACAGCACAACAGCTGAGATAAAGCTGTTTTCAAATCCAACCCATCCTTTATCCAGCCATCCATGCTAATCAGCTTATTCCCTTTGTCATTCTGCTTGCTAAATTTGTACTAACACAACTCCATCTGAGCTCCTGCCTGTAAACAGAACATCTAAACCAATAAACTCTCACAAGTCTGAGTGAATATTTCAGTCAGCATTACAGCTTTACATGAGGCAGAGGTACACAAGACCCCAGGGCCTCGTGATATATGGTTTAGCATGATATGCTAACTGATTGATGAAGACGTAGGCTCTTAATATGCTATAAATCAAGCTCGGCTTTTTGGTTCGAGGCACAGGCTGACAGCTTGTTAGAATGAATCAGAAGAAACCTTGGGAATTTACAGTAGGTATGCTTCATCAAAAAGCTGTATAGATACAGGAGCTGTTGTAACTAATATAAGGAAATGTAATGTATAAGTCATCTAGCCAGTCCTAAATGTTGTCCTTAGTACTGTTGACCTACTCTAAGGCCTAATCCTATTTCTATTTGTACGTCTTCTCCTTGGAAATGAGTTATAAGAGGAAATGGTCAAAATCCCCCCCTAAGAAATGGGGAGAACACTGGGTGGGTAGATGGTGCTATTTCCCCTTATCACTCCTTGGGTGATGTCGCTCAGCATAAGGCATCTGTGAGCTTATGTATCGGAACAAGTCGCTACGCTTTCCTCCGGCCGCGCTGTGATGCTACTCGGTAATGCTGCATTAGCAGCAGTTGGAAAAGAGGCAGTGGTTGACTTAACATGTGTGGAAGGAGGCGTCTTCTAGTCTTCACCCTCCATAAGTCCCAAATCTGATAGCTTGTGACTCAACTTTGGCCCAATCCCATTTCTCTTTTGTACCCCTACCCCTTCATTTTCAAGTGTAACCCTTCCTCTTAGAACAGTTGCAGGTGGAAGGTGTGAAATCCTCCCCGTAAGAACTGGGACAACCCCTCAATAACCCGATTCATATTTAGATTTAGCAGTGGAGTTCTTAAGTTCAGCAACCTAGCTGCTGCTGCTAAACTAGTTAATTCTAGGGCTTCAGTAAGGGGGCAGGTGGTGCAGCAATTAATTATTATTGCATTTCTTCATTTCTCATTCTTCTGTGGTGGGGAGCTGATTTTTTTTTTTTCATGCCACCTTAAATGCTCTGCCATCTGTTGCACCTTTAAGGTGGAACGGGAGAGTTAGCTAGTTATTTAGCTAGCTAGGTACTGAGACAAACTACTTGCCATTTTTATGCCATATTTTACCCCTCAGCAATAAAGCTTTTTTTTTGCAAGTTTACCATTTGTGTTTTATCTTGTATAATCAGGCATTGAAAGCACATTACGATGTGAACAGAACCATAATAAGCAGCATTTAATCAGGTTTAAAAAGACTTAGATACTCAACTCATTTTAGACATTTAATGGTATCTTTGCTACATGGTAAAGTCCAGGGAATTGTCAAAGAAGTGCTTATGCTCTTCATAAGCAAGGATATGGACATAAAAAGACAGCAAAGACATTAAACATTTCAAGAGACACTGTTGGAAGCATAATTCACAAGCTTAAAGCTGAAGGCCCAGTGGAAATGTTACCTGTGCATGGCAGAAAGAGGATGCTGTCGGCGAATGCTGTCTGGTAACTAAAACAAAAGGTAGAGAAAGATCCCCAGCTGACAGCTGAGGAACTGCGGCAGGGCTTGTCAGTGGGAGGTACTCGAGTTTCAGACCAGACAATAAGATTAAGACCTCTTTGCCAGAACTCCCAGACACACCCACTGTTGACATAGGCATAAGCATAGGAAGAGTCGAGTCCAGTATGTTGAAAAAAAAACATGTGGACAAGCCAGAAAGGTTTTGGGATACTTTTCTCAAGAGCGACGAGACAAAATTTGGAATCTCTTTGGGCCTATGGCTCAATGATATGTCTTGAGGTGGAGGAACAAGGCTTATGCAGAAAAGAAAACCTGTGAAGCATGGTGGTGGGTCAGTCATGGTCTGGGGCAGAGACTGTAAAAAAAGATGGACGCCGTGTCGCCGTTGCCATTCATTCAATAAAAATGAAGCCAAAATCTTCCCCCATGTTGGCGATCCTGACACCCGATTCTGCACAGTAGAGACCAGAGGAGGGAGAAAGACTGTGGAGAGACCGCCTACTCATTTAAATAACCCCGCCCCTGAGGGCTGCGTTGCAGTCACAGACTGCAAAGCGGGGCGGAGCGGAGCTGACGGTCTGTTATTGGTCCCGCCCATAAGCAGCCCTTTTACCATAACCACACCTTTTTTGAATAGAGCTGAATAACGTTTTAAAAATGAATTCTGTGGGGATATAAAAATATGACAATATAAGCAGAGGTTACACTAGCTGTTACATTTAAATAATAGAGGTAGAATTACAGTATATTAGAAAAAAACGTGATTGAAAGTTGTCTGTTTTGCCATTGAAACCTATGGGGATGGGTGGGGTTACACAGAGGTTCTGAAACCGAACAGCAGGGGGCGCCCGACCTGTGCTGGCTTCACTTTTGAGAGACGATGCTCTGTCCAGCTATATACAGTCTATGGTCTGGGGCTGTTTTGCTTCTTCAGGTACAGCGAATCTCCACTGTGTGGAAGGCACCATGAGTTCAGTTAACTACCAGGTGATCTTGGGTCATTTACGTAGCAACAGGCCTAGTAAGGCACAACAATTCTCACTGTCATTGTGTGTCTCATCACATCTCCTCAGTTCATGACATCAAACAAACATCAAACATCTAAACCAACACTCAACCACTGAGTGAGTCTGAGTGTATACAGTATTTTAGTCAGCGATAAAGATTAACATATGAATGAGAGGAATACAAGCCCCCGGGCCTTGTGACATATGGTTTAGCATGACACGCTAACTGACTGATGAAGATGTAGGCCGCTAATGTGCTGTAAACCGAGCTCAGCTCTTCGGATTGAGGTGCGGGTTGGCATGTTGTTAGTGTGAGTCGAGGAAAAAAGCAACACGGGGGAAGAAGCGAGGCGTCGTTTGATGTGATCTTCGGGGATTTACTAGGAATCCGCGCGGAGTCCACAGACTTGCAGCAGACAGGTGGAAACCCTTTGGTGCTTTTCATTTATTCATTATTGAGCTGACATTATTGTGTTTTTTCTTTTTTCTTTTTCTGATTGCGTCGTCTGTATAGCACTTCAAAGGCTGCCTGTGGAGGATGATGGGAGCCGTCTGACAGGCCGCATTGATCTGTTTACCTCAGAGCTCCGTGTCCTGCCCTAAAATACACACCAGGTAACGGAAAGTGCAAGCTCATCAACCCGCAGCAAAGTCACCGCAGTGTCATTTTTGTCGTTAGCGCTGGTGTCGTTAGCACGCTTATGCTAATCGCTCTAATTAGCATTAGCAACAATGCAGCGTCCCCATATTCAGGAACTAAACAGCATTAATAATGATGCAGCGCCGGAATCGTTGGAAGCCATTTATACCAGCTGCTGCCACATAAGGACGTTGTGTATTCATTCGTCTTAATTTGTTCATTTTTAACCTCGTTATTTATTTTCTGTGTGTTAATTTATTTTCTAAGCATGAGGTCAATGCGTAAAATAGTGCTTTTTTTTTAACTGGTGTAGAAAAAAAAAAATCCAGAACGATTGAATGGGAGGCCATTTAGAATGGGTTTAGTGTGGATTAGCTCATTGCTACAACTTGACAGTGGTGGTGAATGAAAACAGTGGTTCTCTGTGACCATATAAAGTAGTATATATATTAATATATAGTAAATATATAGTAAATAGCAATTTTAAGAACTATCAAAACCCACCATTAAACCTACATGTGCCTACTGAGCTTTACAGCACATACAGTGGCGTTAAAAATTATTTGCCCCCCTAAAAGTTCTTTTGTTTTTGCTTTTTCGAAATACTGATTTTTTGTCTGATCAAACAAACTTTAATATCAGACAAAGATGACCTGAGTAAATATAAAAATCATTTTTAAATGATAATTTAAAGGGAAAAAAACTATCAAAACCTATCTAACTCTGTGTGAAAAAGTGTTTGCCCTCTAAAATTTTAATTCTAATTTTGGTCCACTTTTCTTTGCAGAATGGTTTATATTCAACCCCATTGGAGGGTTTTCAAGCATAAACGCCCTGTTTAAAATCATCCACAGCATCTCAATTAGACTTTAACTAGGCCACTCCAAAACATTCATTTAGTTTTTTTTTTTTTTTAAGCCAGCATATTCAGGTGTGATCTTGCTGGTGTGTTTTTGATCATTGTCCTGCTGCAGAACCCAAGCACGCCTGAGCTCGAGGTGAGAAACAGATGGCCGGATATTCTCATTCAATCTCCTTCCTGGTTCCATCTTTTACAGAAAGTTGTTCAGGCTCTGAAGCAGCAAAGCAGCCCCAGACCATCTCCACACTACCATCACCATGTTTTGCATTCAGTATGATGTTCTTTATCTGAAATTATGTGTTAGTTTTACACCAGATGCAACGGGACAAAATATTCCACTTTTGTCACATCAGTCCAAAGACTGTTTACCCAAAGTTTAGTTGTGAAGATTGACAAACTCTTTGAATCTGGAATCTAATGAAGTAAATCAAATCCATGTTTTAGATTAATTTCTGCTAGCTCATGTTTGGACGTACTGCTGATAACATACTGTACACTGTATATTTTTGGCATTTTAGCCCTATATCACTCAAGTTTGACTTCTACTATAAAGTCTGTAAAACTGGAAGAAGCTGGATGTAATTTGTGATTTGAGAAAAATAATGTGTGATTTGAGAAAAAGTAGATAATAGACCTTTTTTATGGTACTGAGAAGCCATTACAGTGAAAGTGTAGGTTTCTAATAGTCACAGTTTTGTATTCTGTCTATTTTACACAGTCTGAGCTATAGAGAGAGACCCATCTGCCATCATTTGACCTTGAATTGCTTTCAGTCAAACCTCAGTCTCTAACAGACATATCCAGCCTTCATGACTCAGCTCTTACTGTTAAGCTGCCTGAGCAGGGACCTATTCATTCCTTACTTCTCAAACCGTTTACTGAGTTATCGTACCAGAGGCCTCGGCAACGTTATTAGAAAGCAATAGTGCAAAAAAAAAAGACTCTTTCTTGTTACTTTGTAGCTCAGATGTTTTCAGAGGCATTTCAGAGGAGGAACAGCAGCAGTAATGAGAGCGTCTCTTTATAAGGCTTTACGTCTCTTTATACGATTCAATCCTTAGAGTTTCGGTTCTTTTATGAAACTTTCTTTAGTTTGATTGAACATTGAATAGAACAGTGGGTCAAATTAAATCATGGAACCGAACATTCTACAGAACATCCTAAAAATATCACACACACAAAAAAATCCACAACTAAAAAGGTCTGAGGGCTTTTTCATGGTGGCTATCATAAAGAAGGATAACTAATGCTGCTTTTTCAAGGCCACCGTGACTGGGGCACGGTGATGGAAGAGTGGAAGGGGCAGGGTTGCCAGCACTGCTTGATTCCTGAATGAAAGGAAGCACCTGAAAGGCTATTTTATTCTCAGGGTGAGCACCTTATTTTTTTTTATAGAATCCTTCCTAAGAGGAAATGCCTTTTCACATACAGCATATGGGAAACCAGCACTCTTTCATCATTGTACTCTACCAAGAAGTCCAAAGTTTTAGAATTCCCTCCATTTTTTACTCCTTTATTTTTGCCATTTAAGCTCTTAAGGTCCAGTCGATATGGTAATGGTCAAAAAGAAATTTGAGTACACAAAGTTGTAAACAGTAAACTGCCAGGAAATTTAGAGAGAAAAAAAAAGAATTTAAATTTGAAATAGATAAAAAAAATAGTATTGTAAAAGCAAATATGTTAGTGCATCTCAAAAAAATTGAATATCATTGGCAAGTTACTTTATTTCATTAATTTAGTTTAAAATGTGAAACTCATATATTATATATATGTATTACACACAGAGTGATCTATTTTAAAAGTTTCTTTATTTTATTGTACAAGATTACGGCTTACAGCCAATTAAAACCCAAAAATCAGTGTCTCAGAAGATTTTAATATAATATAAGACCAATTGGTACGTTTGGTAGTGTGGGCAGTGCGCCAAGTCCTGCTGGAAAATAAAATCCGCAAAACCAGTGGATGACATGGGTCTTTAAACCATCACTGACCGTCAATAAATTTAGCATTTCCTTTGTAAATTAAGGGAGCAGAGTCTGGAGGAAGAGTGGAGAGACAACCAGTCCAAACTGCTTGAGGTCGAGTGTGAAGTTTCCACCAATCAGTGATGGTTTGGAGAGCCTTGTTTACACCCAAAACACACCTACTATTAATTCTATTACACTTAATAATATTATGTGAATTAGTTCATTCAAATTGTGCACACAAGGGGTATTTGTGATCAGTGTGCCATGTGCCATTTTCCCTACAAACCACAAGGACAGCTGAAAGAGTCTTAATTCGCCTTGTATTAAGTCATTTAATTAACTTGAACGGTAACACTTTATTTTAAGGTACACAAATTAGACGCTTATTGATGGCTTGTTATTTGCTTAATAAAGCCTTAATTAGACATTTGTAAATGATTTATTCACTACTTTTTAGGCTATATTCTGTGTAAGTGTTATTGGTGCTTAATTAGGGGTCTGTGATTGGTTAAATAATTATTCCATTCTTTTTAGTGTCTAATAAGTGATGAACAGAAGCTCACTTTAGAATATGGTGCACGTCTTGGTCTATTAGTGACTTATTAACCCCTTATTAACTCAATAAACTCCAGCACAGCCATAACCTTGCTAAACTCACCTAGATCAAACTGTGAGAGACCATTTATAATAACACTAATAATATGTAGAATTAGCTAATAGTTAATGCTTAATAATCTGATTAACAGGGTGCTAATATAACTGTTTATAGTGCACTATAAGAAGTAATACAGCCATTATTAATCATTACCACATAACAGACCACTTATTAAGCACCAATAACACTGAATACACAGAATAAAGCCGAATAAGTAGTGAATAAATCATTTCCAAATGTCTAATTAAAGCTTTATTAAGCAAATAATAAGAGATTAATAAGATCCTAATTTGTGTTCCTTAAAATAAAGTGTTACCACTTGAACTATATGAAATGCATCAATTTGTGCTTTTAAGATTACAACCAGGATTGGGTTTTGGATTGTTCTTCCTTTGTTTAAGCTCTATATCCAATCAATCCAATGATTCGGTTCTGTCTCTGAATGATATTGATGATCTACTGTATTTTTCAGACTTATGCTGGTCTGTTAACTGGCAATGACACTGTAGTCGTCTTAATATTAAGTAATTAAGTGACAAACTCTGGATGCAAATGCCACATCTGGAGTTGTGATCTTGTGCGCACTTGAACAGTGATGTAACGACACACAGCTGGACAAGAAACAACTGCTCAGCCAATTTCCCAATTACTCATGGTCCTGTGAGATGGCTTATAGCAGAAACCGCACATTAATAAGCTATGATTCATACATATACTGTTCACCCAGTGAGGATATAAATATGATTGAATTACATCAACATTTTTTGCACTGTAGCCTGGCAGTAATTGTTTAATTTCCAATTCTGTGTACTGTAAGAATCGAGCCAAAACAATACATCAAGTATCACTATACAATTAACACAGGACAGCTCCTGGCACAGGGCCAGGTATAGTGTTCATCCTGGTCTGAAGAGGAATTCTTATATAGTAGAGCCTTTCAAAATTTTAGAATATAATTAAAAAAGTTACTTTTTTCAGTAATTGTTCAAAATGTGAAACTCATACCATCACTGATCATCAGTAAATTTTACATTTCATTTGTAAATCAAGGGAGCAGAGTCTGGAGGAAGAGTGGAGAGACACACTGTCCAAACTGCTTGAGGTCTAGTGTGAAGTTTCTACAATCAGTGATGGTTTGGAGAGCACGTCATCTGCTGGTGTTGATCCACTGTGTTTTATTATCAAGTCTAAAGTCAGTGCAGTTTAGTTTTCCTGCAAAATCTCACAGCACCTCATGCTTCCCTCTGCTGACAACTTTTATAGAGATGCAGATTTTTGGATTTTCATTGGCTGTAAGCTATAATCATCATCAATAAAAAAAAAAGAATCGCTTAAAATAGATCACTCTATAGAATATATAGAGTTTCTTGTTCTGAACTAAATTACTGAAATAAAGTAATTTTTCAATTATATTATATTTTTTAAAGACATGAGTATGTGACAAAAAATACATTTCAGGATGCATTTAATGTATAATTAATATAGTGCACAAGTCAAATATAAATATTAACAAATTAGTGATGCAACCAAGAACTGCAAAAATCAAATGATTTGAACTAAAAGAGTAGCAAATTTGATTTATTTACTTTAATCTTTCCCTTAACCTCAACCTAAACCTAAACTTAACTAATGGAAACTTTTCAAATGCAAATCCACTACATTTATTAAAGATCTGAACCTTAAAGACTTAGCTTTTCTTTAAAATTGTAATCATAATTATAATAAAAGAAATCACGACGTTTTTAATATTTTTTAACCCATTTTTAGTCATGCCCTGTCTTGCTACCCGAGTGTATTTTAACCAATGAAATTAAGCTTAAACATCTTGAATTAATTCTGTCTGCAATGAAATTAAAGTTTTCAATTATTTTCCATACTGTCTCAACATTTTTTTCTGATTTTGGTTGTAGACCTGATGTAGTTTTAAATTATCTTTTTAATGCATGTGATATTTAACTACAATCATGATAAATCATGCAGTTTGTGAATCCCCTAGAACTAATTTTATGGCTTTTCACAAATCAGAGGTTATACGGTGTATTCAGCTAGCGCTAGGGGAAAAAAATAAATATGTTTGGTCATATGCCAAACTGGTTAATAATAATAATACCCAAAGGCTAGTAAACAATGTGAATTGATGCCAAGAACAATGAACGATATCACACATTGGCAAGAATTCCAGGAAATACTGCCAGAAAATGTTGCTAGTGGTTTGAGATAAAGAGAAAAGGCTTTTAGCAACTGACCTGAAAACTGAGTGTTGAAATTAAGTGATTTTCATACAGCTCTGTAACCAAACTATGCTTCTCAAACTAAAGCTGAGGGTTCCTACTTCAGTTAACTAATCAATTTAATGCCGTTGAGTTTACTGATTGTCACAATCAATATTTAATCCAGCTAGGTGCAAGTCCTTTTGGGAAAGGACTCAACACTTTTCCCAGATTGGAAACATCCTCACATTTTTGTCAAATTGGGACATGACCCCATACTTTTTTCCAAATTAGAAAGAGCCTTACACTTTTCCCAGATTGAGAAAGGACCCCATTCTTTTTCCAGATTGGAACAGCCTTACACTTTTCTCAGGATGGGAAAAAATATATACATTTCTCAGATTAGAAATAACAACATTTTTCCCAAGTTTTGAATAGACCCTACACTTTTCCTAGGTTGGAAACCACATTACACTTTTCCCAGGTTGAAAAAGAACCCCATACTTTTCCCAACATTTTTTTGGGGTGGTTATTTTTTTTAATGAAATACATCTTTAGACTCTCAGCACCATTTTAACATTATGTTGATGAAGTAACAGCATATATTCAGAATATTTCGTCAATATAATAAAAATAATCTTTAACTGAAGATGTCTACTGAATTCTTTTGTTCTTTTATTCACTTTTCTTGGATCAATCAAGTTCAGATGTCTATTTAATGAGTCATTTTTAAGTTAAGATCACCAAAAAGCTTTGAAAGACTTGTTCCTTACACTAGTCTATACCTGGATCTTAACTGGAGATTGGGTTATGGTTAGGGAGCCATACTTGGGGTTAGGATTAGGTCTTGGATTGAGGAGGTTGAGTTTTAGGAACTTGGATGATGGTTTAGTTAAGTTTAGTTAAGTTTAGTTTCAGTTGGGTTTTGCTTAATTGAATTATCACTCAAAATAAAGTGTTACTCACTTTTTTTTACATTGGGAAAAGTTTTCTATGATGCTCACAATCAACGGTTTAAACAGTTGTTGGAAATGCTGGAACAAAAAAGGTGCTTTGTGTCCTTAAGCAGTATTCCTGTTACTATTCCCTGCCGACATCATTAAACAGACTTCTGAGGGGATCGCAGGCAGCGGTCGCCGCCACGCCGGCTAAAGACTGGCAATCTCCGCTGCGTGTGTCCCTAAACGTGGCGTTAATGACGCTCAGCGCCACCACTTTCTGGGACGGGACTTGGAGCTCCCTGCTCCTAAAGTTCTTTCATCCGCAGCGGAGGGCCCCGCACCCTCGGCCAGATAAAAGAGGGAATGAATAGAGAGATGGAGGGTAGAAGAAAAGAGCCGAGTGGCTGACAAGACAGATCAATCAATAACTACATTAGTGGGGCTGTCACGCGGTGAGAGGCTGTCGTGCTCTTATCTCCCAGAAAGCAATTAGATCGGCGAAAAGGCCTGGGAGGCGGCCCTCCCTCCTTTCCGCGCGCCGTGCCCGGCCCGAGCAGCCTCTTCTCCGGCCAAGAAAAGAGCGGATAATATCAGGTCTCGGCTTCTGTGCTCGGGAAAGGTCGAAGGCCCGCCAATCGATGGGACGGTAAGCGGCTGTACGTGTGTCGGTGGACGGAGAGATAATTTATTTTCTTCCGGCTGAATCTTTGATGACAGCTATCGTAAGGTGCGCGCCTCGGCTCTTAAACAAACTCCTGCAGGAGACGTAGAGTTTAGCTCTGAAGTTTAGACGTTAGTTTTCTTCATACTTCAATACTTCAAACACTTCAAAAGTATGCATGCAAGGCATATTTTGAACAAGTGTGCTATAGATTGTTGAAATAGGGCCCAATGTTTAGGTCAAGCATTTCTTAAACAAGCCCATAGTGGCAGTCTCTTTTACACCAACAGAATGATGCAGAATGATGCTGAACGAGCAGTTCAGTTTACTTTGCTAAAAAGCATTGGAAACAGTGAGGAAGCTGCGCCATTAAAATAGTGATTTACAGTAATTTTGTGACTTTTGTGGGTTTCGTGTTTCAGGTCCCACAAGATGTACTTTTCCTGTTGATACAATAGCAAAGACACACTGATACACCCTAAATCAATCTAGACGGTGCACGACTGATGGAATGCCTTAAGATTGCTAAATTAATCTTCTGAAACTGCTTTCTTAGGCTTAAAATGATTTGCATCAAAGGTTACAGATTTTTAGATATAATTTAAAGATAGATATTTAAAGCAAATGCAGATCTTTGCATCGAAAAGGGTGGAAGGGTTTTAATCAACTTATTCAGCACAGTTTCCAAAAAGTACAAACAATGTGTGTGTGTGTGTGTGTGTGTGTGTGTGTTTTATCACTACACAGCAAAAACACCAGTGTTATATAAAATTTGTAAGTGTTAGTGTTAACTCTTTTGAAGTGTCAACAGCTAGCTAGTTAGCTACCCAAATTACATTTAAGGTGGAATAGGAAATTTGACAAACCAATTTTAGTCTCACAGCTATATTTTATTTGTTAATGAATTAAGAAGCATTATTAATTCCACAATACTGCTAGATAGTTAACTTAAAAAGCCAGCTTAATGTGTTACAAATGAATATACTTAAATGGCGCCTTACAAAAAAAAGCTAAGCTAACTAACTTATCCAAATTACATTTAAGGTGGAATGGGAAATTTGACAAACCAGTTTTAGTCTCACAGCTACATTTTATTTGTTATTAAATTAAAAACAATTCTAAAAAGAGTGGTTTGCCAAAATACTTAAAAAGCCAGCTTAATGTATTATGATTTAATATACTTCAAAATGGGGCCTGACAGAAATGCTAAGCTATCTAAAATTAGTTAGACAGACAACAGCCAGTATTTCAACAAAAAAGGGTCTTAAACAATGTTTGTCTAGTTCTTGTGTGGCTACTGTACACACACTAAAATATATATTAACAACAGAATATTATATGAAATTAGCATTTTAATTGATTTTATTACCTTATTGGCCTTTAAACCACCCAAGAAAATGGCTTTCTGCTTTTTCTCTCAGGCTGTGGAGGGCTGTGGGAGGAGCCTAAACTAATTAAACTCTGAGAGAGAGTTATTTACTTACAACACTAACCATCAACACCCACTACAGTCAGATTTTATCACTACCAGTGCAGAGAACATGTACAGCATCAACTTCAAATTCAACACTAGTGTTATTGTTGTGTAGGAACAATTAATACACAGAAATAGTGAACAATGAAGAACATGCTTGCACCAGATAAAAGACGCTGTGATCCAGAATTTATAGTCCGAATGCACTTCCTGCCTTGAGGCGGGATGAGTAATGTCACTTTCGACTAAATTCGGAGTCTGCTGGGATTGGCTTTGACCCGTTGCCCGAAATGCTATCATCTCACGCTCACCTTTAAAGGTAATAGCTTTGCAGTCTCACAGTTTCACATTTGAAACGCGACGCCTTTTTTGAACGGCTTGGTTTTTGTCCCAGGAAGGCCGCCCGGCCGGCTGGCCGGTCTGAATTCTTAGTCGATTGTGCCTGTTCTTTGAACCCCACCGCATGTGTATGTTGGTGGGGTGGTGGGTGGGAGTGTGTGGTAGTGGGTTGCGGCAGCTCCAGACAATTCCAGACGCTCTAAAATTCTCTATTTCATGGCCTGCTTTGATTTGGCCCTGCTGACAGGATCCTTTCCTCTCTCTGCTCACTGAAGGCTCAACCGTTTGAAATTGGATCGGCTTAGGTGCCAAAAAGACTCGAATGTTAAACCAATTAAGGCCTCTGCTTCTCGCACCAGACTCGCATTGCAGCGCTGTATATCTGTGTGTGTGTGTGTGTGTGTGTGTGTGTGTTTTGTGTGTGGACCTTGTTGAATGATGTGCCTTTAGTAATATGGATATAGCCATTGAGGCAGTGTGTCTTTTTAACCTGTGGAACCGTGGCCATGTCTAAACCATTTTCATTTCTCTTTTAAAGGGCCCATAACATTTAAAAATCCTTTAAAAGTTCTGTAGCTTTTTAGAATTAAAGATTTGATGTAGGATTACGTTCAGACGGACAGCTCAAATCTCAAAAAATTAGAATATCATTGAAAAGTTACTTTACTCCAGTAATTCTTTATTTTAAAATGTGAAACTCATATATTATAAAGATGTATTACACACAAAGTGACTTATTTTAAGTGTTCATTTCTTGTATTGTTGATGATTATGACTTACAGCCAACGAAAACCCAAAAATCAGTGTCTCAGAAAATTTGAATATTATATAAGACCAATTGGTACTTTTAGCAGTGTGGGCAGTGTGCCAAGTCCTGCTGGAAAATGAAATCCGCATCTCCATAAAAGTTGTCAGCAGAGGGAAGCATGGAGTGCTGTTAGATTTTCCAGGAAAACTAAAACTGCACTGACTTTAGACTTGATAATAAAACACAGTGGACCAACACCAGCAGATGACATGTCTCTCCAAACCATCACTGATCATCAGTAAATTTTACATTTCATTTGAAAATCAAGGGACCAGAGTCTGGAGAAAGAGTGGAGAGCCATGTTTATGCCCAAAACACACCTGTGATTAGTTAACAGAATTGTTTCATGTCTTTTTTGCGCACAAGGTGTTTTTTTGACCCATTTCAGTGCTATAAATCGCTGAAAAAGGGCCCAATGTTTGGGTCAAGCATTCCTCAAACAAGCCCATAAAGGCAGTCTCAAAAATGATCTCACATGTTATATGTCATGCATGCATGTAAAAAAAAAATAATAATAATAAAAAAAAAAAAATAAGAACCCCATTTCATTCATGGCATATTTGACCAGCAGACCAAACCATAGGGTGTAACACCTAGGGGCTTTTTCATTCAAGCTGCCTATTTCATTAACATTTATGTCAAATTGATTCAGCCCCCCTTTCATACTCTTTCTCTCTCCAGTTTTGAACACATCTGTGTACACCAACATACATATTGCAATAGAAATTCTCCAAGTTTCAACAACAGGGACACTGTACCAAATGTGTTAGCATGGTGGCGGTAGCACCGTGCAACAGGGGAATTTGACTGAATAGAAATAGACTAAAACTTAAAACCAATTGGGTTTTAGCAATATAATGATCCCAAACACAAAAGCTATTGGTGCAATAAATCTTATTTTAACTAACAAATACATAAATATGTGCAACCCCAATTCCCATCCAAAAACGTGGGATGCTCTTTCAAATAATTCCACCTTTTAGATACAATAGACCATAGAATACTCATTTAGAACCTGGAAAGCTGGTGTTTTGTAAAGCTGGGACAAAGGCAATAAAATGATGGAAAAGTCAATAGATTTTTATTGAAACAAAAAGTCCAAACTGATTTTGGACTTGATAGAACACAGTGGACCAACACCAGCAGACGACATACATGTCTCTCCAAACCATCACTGATTGTGGAAACTTCACACTAGACCTCAAGCAGTTTGGACTGTGTGTCTCTCCACTCTTCCTCCAGACTCTGTTCCCTTGATTCCCAAATAAAATGTAAAATTGACTGATGATCAGCGATGGTTTGGAAAGACATGTCATCTGCTGGTGTTGATCCACTGTGTTTTATTATCAAATCCAAAGTCAGTGCATCTTACAGCACTTCATGCTTCCCTCTGCTGACAACTTTAATGGAGATGCGGATTTCATTTTCCAGCAGGATTTGGCACACTGCCCACACTGCCAAAAGTACCAATTGGTCTTATATAATATTCAAATTTTCTAAAACACTGATTTTTGTTTTTTTTTGTATTGGCTGTAAGCCATAATCATTAACAATAAAATAAATAAACACTTAAAATAGATCACTCTATGTGTAATACATCTATATAATATATGAGTTTCACATGTTGACAACTTCAACTTTCAATTATATTCTATTTTTTGAGATGCATTAGTATATTTACTGAACAAATTTACTGAACAAAACTGTATGTTTAGTGTATCTCTGTGTATGTGCAAGTATTTTTTTTCCTCTTGGGAAAATTAAAACTTGAATACTTACACAATCTTACACAAACGCTTTTTCTATTCATCATGTCTAACAAACTTTTAAATGAGGGTAATGAAAATTAATCACCTGGGTGCACTTTTTTTAAACGGCTTTTCCTCTGTAAACTCATTAAAAGTTGGGGACGTGATCAATTTTGACCCCTATTTTTAAAGCTGACCACGTCTGCGGCTTTTCCGTGGGCGGAGAGCGACGCGCCGGCCCTGAACAACGAGAGCCGGGGATGTTTTATAAAAGGCCGAAAGCTGTTTTAAAATGTATTCTCGTTCATTATCTATACTTAGCACCAGAGGCTTCAAAGCATGTCCTCTTGCTGTTTGCTCTGTGCGAATTGCTGCGATCAGAAAACAGTACGGCTTATTAGGCAGACTAATTACACATAGCCGAGCCCAGTTAGAGAGGAAAAAAAGCAATAATAATTGCTGTGACTTCACTGTGGATCGGTTTCTGATGTGAGCGGGTCAATCAAATAGTCGTTAAACTGATTATTTGAGGGCATGGGACTCGAAGCTATGGTGATAAAATAGAGGGTGATAAAAAGGGTGACATGAGTTCAGTGTGTAATGTGGGTTCTACTGGTTTGCCCTTAAAACATGGCCCGGGGTGATCGCCGCTCCGAGTGTGTGCTCGTGAGTTCAGGCCTCTAATGGAAAATTGCTTTGTGTCACAGTGAATCCTGTCTTAAATCGGTCTAGCGTAGGATGAGTCCATTCGTCCTTGACCAAGAGAAAGAAAACAAAACTGTGTACAACCCATTCAAATGAACCCAGCATGCGAGGACATGCTGAAGTTTCCCAGAGAATCTTCCGGAGACGTGTTTGTGACCTAAAGCAGGCCCAACACAGGCCGCCTTTACACATTAGTCACAGGTAAACATGCATTACTCTGTAGGTAGAAGTACATATACGTCTAAAGCAGGGGTGTCCAAACTTTTTTTGTTGGGGGACAGAAGGAGAAATATATTTGAAGTCACGGGCCACAGACTCTGTAATAAAACAAATAATGAAATATACCACTTTAAATAATAAATTGTTCCTGATTATTTCATTTACACACCATTTTACTTGACTTACTGTCTTTATCTTTGACAGTGTTGTGTAAACTAAGATTTTTCAAATTGATGTTTAATTTCATGATGTCTCTTAATATTAAACTCCTTAATTACGGCAACTTTTAGACTCTTTGGTCGTTTTTCTGCGCTAAAACTGAGCACTCTCTCTGCTTTTAGACTCTTTGGCCCGTTTTTCTGCGCTAGAAATGCGCCCTCTCTCCGCTTTTAGACTCTTTTACCCCGTTTTTCTGCGCTAGAAATGCGCAGACTCTCCGACTCTTTGGCTCGTTTCTGACACCTAGCGTTCAAACTTTGAATCTCACATTATAAAAAACTTCTTAACAGCGGGCCAACTTTCATTCTATTTCTAAAATACCTCGCGGGCCGCTCCAAATAAGGAAAGGGCCGTAGTTTGAACACCCCTGGTCTAAAGGGTTTAAAATACTTCTGTAGAAGTTGAAGTTGACCCAGTTTTGATGTGTGTTGGATTCAGTTTTTCCTCCTTGTTTTAGTCTTGATTAACTTTTCATATGTCTTTGTCATGAACCTCAATCATGAATCAAGCTTCGTCTGTCGCACTCTTGGCCTTGACTTATTTGGTCTTGTTGTGTTCCAGATTGACTGATCCTCAAATTGATGTGGGTTAGTCTTGATCAAGGCTTGACGCATCCTGGTCTCAGTCCTGAATCACTATTGACATTTCACAGTCATAACTCAGTCATGATATCTCAATCTTGGTTTTGACTTAGCTTTGAAGTGTCCCAGCCTTAGTCTTAACATGGGTCTCAATTTGTCCTGGTTTCAGTTTTGACTCAGTCTTGATGTGTTTCTTCTTGGTTTTAACTCTGTTGTTCTGCCCATATCTCAATCGCGTTCCAGTCGTATTATGCTTTGGTCTTTTCTTGGTGTTGACATGTCTCCAGCTTGTCTTAGTCTTGTGATGTCATGGTTTTAGTCTTGACTCAGCCATGATGTCCCAGTCTTGGCCTTGACTCAGTGTTGCTGTGTCTTGGATTTGATTTTGACTGATGTTTGGATGTGTTTTATCTTTGTATTGCTGTTATTTTTTGCTGTTATCTTAGTCATGGATCTCAGTCATGAATCAAGCTTGATGTGTCTCAGTTTTAAGACAACAATGATTTGCATCCAGACTTGGTCTTGAAGGGTTCTCGTCTCAACCTGTCCAGATCTCAGTGTGGACTGAATCTTGATGTGCCTCAGTTTCAGCCTAGACTCTATCTAGACTCATGTTCTCAGTCTTGGCCTTGACTTAATTGGTCTTGGTGTATTCCAGATTAGGTCATTATATTGTATATTGTATATATATATATATATATATATATATATATATATATATATATATATATATATATATATTATATTGGTCTTGACTCATTTTACAACAAATCTTGATGTGGCTTGGTCTTGGCTGAGTCTTGACTTTCTGGTCTTAGTCCTGACTAGATATTGACATTTCACAAGCCTAACTCGGTCATGATATCCAAGTCTTTGTCTTGAGTTCCCATCATCTCAGTCTTGATGCGTGTTGGTCATAGTCTCAATATGTCCTGGTTTCAGTATTGATGTGTTTCATCTTGGTCTTAACTCTGTGTTGGTCTTGTTTCAGTCTTGACAAGCTTTGGTCTCCGTCCTGATTAATAATAAAATATATATTTCAGTCTTGAAGTGTTAAAGTCTTAATCTGCCCAAACTTAGTCTTTACATGTCCAACATTTCCAATATTTCACTGCTTTTTAACTGTTTTTACAGCATCTGTCACTAGCTGACATTCATTGGGAAATGTTTCAGATGGTTGTAAGTATTGGGATCCATTGTGGGTGGTCTTGGCAGTTTTTCTTTGGGTTGTTTATTATTCATATCAATGTCTGAATTGTATTTTATTGATGTAAATTAAGAAATATATTGCTGATTTGCCCATATTGTCCAGCCTATGTGACCAGTTTGTGTATACTCATATTTTATACACCCTGACAACACAACTGTGTCTGATGGTGGTCCCTTTTTACTGTTAAACTGTAAAGGGATGTTTGTATATCTCCACAGCTATGATTCTACTGCAAATCCCCCCTCTGAAGGTTAAGGCTCTGCACTGTAAACCCATACGTTGTTTAAACTCAAATAAGTCTGATTTACATCAAATTGGATATTTCTAAACAATACTCAACTATTTTGAGTTAGTTGAACATTTGTGGGCACATATACTGTACTATTCAAACTGAGATCTTTGAGTTAAACCAACTTATAATAACTGAGTTTAGTCTGTTGGCATTAACAGCTTATTTTCCATTGGCTTCTGTCACAATCTATTTGCATACTGAGTGTGTCCAACAGTTTCTGACTAACGCTCACCATCAGTGTGTAGTGATTCCCCCTGGGCTACCTTAGAAATAAAGTTTCTAAAGTTTTCCCTTCAGTTGTAATAACTTGATGTTTTAATTTATGCTAACTCAAGTTTTTATTCCTTTATTCCTTACTTAAAAAAAAAATCACAAACCAGTTGCCTTAAAAAAGTTAAGTAAACTCAACTTATCCGGTCTTACAATATAACAAAAATAAAAAAGTTAAATCAACTTCCCCTTTAGTTGTAATAACTTGATGTTCACTTGAGTCATGCTAACTAAAGTTTTCTTTACCCATTACTTAACTTTTTTAAGGCAACCAGTAAGTAAATTCAACTTATCCGGGCTTACAGTGTGTCGATCCTGGTGGGCTTCTTCTGATGGGGTTTACAGGTGGTCGAGGCATGGCTGGGTATTTGCAGATGCCTTTTGGGCAATAATCGGAAGTAGCGTGACGGCATCTGGTCAATACTGAGAAACGCATAAACCTCACGCTTCACGCGAGTGCTTCAGAAGATCCCTCGGTAATGAAAGCAGGGCTAGCTTATCGTATACACTCTTAAACACACACACACACACACACACACACATGCGCGCACACACACACGTAATCACGAAGCCTTGATTCATTCCGGGTGACACCTGCCGTGGCTGATGAGTGTCGCGGTGGCTCATTCTCCGGCTCCTCATTATTATACACTACAGAGGAGCATTTCATTAACCTCCGCCGATCCGCACACACACTCCATCAGCTGCACCGGCACACACACACACACACACACACACACACACACACACACATGCTCACTCACACATGCCGTTATTCAATCATATTGCGCAATGGGATGGTGAGCGCTTGAAGGCAATCACTGCATCTTTTTCAGCTGCTACAAAAACATGCTTGAAGAAGAACCAATCGCTGGGATCTAGCGGTGGTTGCTCAGCCCCAGGCTGGGCAGGAGAAGGCCTTTAATTGGATGGATGTAACTTGTGCATTTAAAGGGATACAGCATGTCTGCAGATGCACACAATCAGCCAAGACATGTTTTTTAAACCTGACCAATGTAAAGCATTAAAGCTTCATCGACAACAAGTATATCACTTATCACAGACAACAGCAACAAAGTAACAAAGTGCTTTACAAAGTAGTTCATCCTACTTCCTAAGTGTAAAATGAACAAACATAAAACAAACCATGACATGTATAAGACCATGTGGTTCAAGACAATGGGCCTCAATTTAGTGCAGCCTCATTTAGGGCGTGTCATTGTATCTTTGCTATCATAACGACAGGAAAAGTACACCTTGCGCAAATTTAAACATGAAAAAGTCATGTACTTATTCTCTTTAGTAATCATGGGTGTGTTCTGGGTGTAATGTGAAATAAACCAATCAGAATGTCACTTGCCATTCCCTTTCATAGTCAGATGCGCTCTGATTTAGACGGATTGCTACTTTAATGGTACAGCTACCTGGACATATCCAATTTTACTCATCTCAATTTTACAGATCTCAATTTGCTAATATTTTTTCAATAAAAAAGAAGTATAGTTTAAAAAAGTAAGTTTAAAAGAAGTATACTAATAGTACACTTGAATAAACATCTTTTTTGTAAGGCTATCATCAACATATTAGCCCACTTTTTGGGAATCTACATTCAAAACAGACCACATTTGTTTAGTTTTTGGTTAGTTAGCCAATTAGTCAAAAATGACTCGATATTACCCATAAATAAGCTGTTCAGTTTCCTGCTCAGTCCTGGTAACTGCGCCATTAAAATAGCAATCCGCCAAAGTCAGAGTGCACTTAGCTCTTAAAGGGAATGACAAGATTGACACGCAGATTGGATTATTTCACACTATGCCTAAAACACACCCATGATTAAGAGAGTAAGAGATAAGTACATACCATTTGGATGTTTCAAGAGGTGCAAGGAGTACTTTTCCCGTCATTATAATAGCAAAGACACAATGACACGCTCTAAATCAAGCTGCATGGTGCACTGTTGACTGCTCTCTTATAGATTGCTAAAATGCACTGGTCAACAAGCTTATCCAGGTAGGTTTAGCTTGGTTGAGTGTGCAATATAATGCTGGAATATCAGATAAAAACGTTCAAATTCAAAGAGGAATTTACTTTACACTGGTCAACAAGGTAGGTTTTTTAAGTTTACAAAAGTCTTTAAACTGTTTGACTTTTTTAGGATCTGTCAGCTGAATCAAACGCCCAAAGATTTATAAAATCTCCAGCTCTCCAAACACGCATCAAATGTCTCATCAAACACAAATCATGCCTATAAAGAGAAATGATGAGAGAATTTTTTTTTTTTTTTTAGATTTTTCTTTTAAGAAAAATGTCAGATGTTCTGAAAGACAGAGAAATGTTTTGAAGGAAAATTATTACGCTGGTAAGAAAGGCAAATCAGAGCAGAAAGTTCAGTTGTGTTGAAAATGATTCAACCCAAATGCAGTACAGTGTTTTAGCAAGTTTATCTTTTATTTTTTGTTTTGTTCACAATCAGATCAAATAAGGACTTGTCTAATAGATGGGTAATGCTTTATAATACAGCCTGCGCTTTAGAGGGTAAGTACTGAGTACTTAGAGAGTAAGAACAGTAAAAATCAGGGAAGATGTGGGTTTATTAACCATTGATATAAAACCTTGTGGTTTCTGTGTATTAGTGAATACATTTTCTTTAAAATTTCAGCATTCCTGATTGTGTTACTGAAAATATAAATATGATTGTATTTTAGTCTTGACATTACAAACTATACGTTATCTTTCAACTCTACTCCACCCTGACTGTTTTTAGTTGCTCCACCCTTGACAGTTTTAACCATTGTGTGGTGTTCATATTTTTGTCACTCGTTTACTTTGTTACTTGTATTTAATTCAGCAAAATTAAGCAATTTTACATTAAAATGCTTTACACATGCTTGCTTCACCTAAATTGCAAGCAATATAAACAGCTTACATGGTTAATATTTGCCCTTTGCCTTTCTTATGTTACATTTCTTTCAAAAAGTGCTACTCCTTTTATTATTGGTTTTTTAATAAAATGTAAAAGAAAATGAATTAAACTCAAGATATGAGTAGAAAATTTGTTTAGTTTCAAATTTACAAATGAAGCAATGTTTATTTATTAGCCCTTGGCCAATCATACTGTATGTAATATAAATGTGTAGGGGGGGGGGGGGGGGTGTACAGTGTGTGTTTATCGAAAATGTGTTTTGATATATGTTTTTTCACAAACATTAAGCCAATGCCAATGAGTTTCAGTTAGAAAAAATATTTTTTTAGTATCATTTGATGAAAAATGAAAACGGGTCCCACAGACCCGAACACCACACAAGGGTTAAAAGTATAAATCAAATTCACTTCTTCTTTTTCAAACTCATGAAATCATTAGAATAATAATTTTGTTTGGAGTTTGACTGAAATGAAGCCTTCATAACTGCCATGAACAAAGGGCAAAATGATTATATATTATTTTATATAAAAAAATTGCACCACAAGTTTGGAGGAATTGCTGGTTCTCCTGTGTTTTTTTTGTAGCTACATTTAAGTACGAGTAGGACC
Organism: Astyanax mexicanus; assembly: GCF_023375975.1. Lineage (NCBI taxonomy): Eukaryota > Metazoa > Chordata > Actinopteri > Characiformes > Acestrorhamphidae > Astyanax > Astyanax mexicanus. The sequence continues at coordinate 10,165,430 of NC_064425.1, read as the reverse complement.
TCATAAGTATTTTGTATTTAGTGATTCACAGAGAACAGTTACACTATAAGTATTGGGTACAGTACAGGGTAAGTTTCAGAAAGTACCTTTTTGTTACTCTTACTCTTGTTCCTGGTTGTTCTTTTTTTTTATTTATACCTACAGTTAAGTTAAGTACCTGTAGGACCTGATTAGTATTTTGAATGTACTGGTTCTTCCGTAGTAGTTACACCAAAAGTAAAGGAAACTTACCCTCTAGAACACGGGCTTTATTATAAAGCGTTACCAATAGATGAATGTATTAATAAACCAACTGTCAGTGCTGAATCTGTCAGTCTGCTTGCTTGGACTCTGGATTAAGCTTTTTGGATTAAGTCTACCACAGTCTTTAACCTGTTCGACGTCTGTTCGACTTGCTTCAACCATCTGAAACCAGCTCTTATCAAAAGCTCTATTGTCTGTTATATAAATTTATAGCAGGAATTTGCAGCACTAGCTTTCTCACTCCAGTGCAGATCTAAAGAAGCAAACTTCAGACACCCAACCCGCCCTATCTGATCAACTCTAATCAGTAAACAATGGGAGTAAACTGTGTACAGTTGACTTTTCTACAAACATGACCCGCATCTATTGATTCCAACTCGATTGCTCTGCAAACAAACAAGCAAGCAGCCAAATATAATCCTGCTCTGGCGCATTGAAATGTCACACACACTGTGCTCAAACGCTTCACCCTGTGAACACCTACTGCAAATATTCACCGGTGTAAACGCAGGGATTATTAATAGAGTGTGCGAGTGAGAAATGACTCTAGTACAGGCTGCTGGTGGGCTTTTCTGCGCTCCAGGAGTGGGCCAGTGCCTGGAGGCTATGTTCTGGGCAAGGCTGGCCGAGTTTAAGCCGTGTCAGCCGAGTGCTGTGCAGCTTCACGAGCACAAAGAAGTGTTTCCAACAGCACTGAAGGGACCACAGGGCTGAACCTGAAACACGCGCTGTCGGATCCGTCTAACTTCCCGTCCTAGTGCTGCAAAGTCTCAGACTTATTTTTGGGAAAAGATCTCAACCTTGATTAGCAATTCGAATAATTTAGGATCTGTCGGCTGAATCAAAAGCCCAAGATTTATAAATTCTCCAGCTCTCCGAACCTTGTGCTAACACGCATCAAATGTCTCATCAAACATCAATCAAAAGTTTCTCAAAGATGGGAAAATGAAAGTGATGCCTATAAAGGGAAATGATAAGAGAAGCCTTTTTCTTAGATTTTTTAAAAAAGAAAAATGCCAGACATTCGGAAAGGCCAAGAAATGTTTTGAAGAAAAATGATGATTTATGCTGGTAAGAAAGGCAAATCAGAGCACAAGGTACAATTGCATTCAAAAGTGTGCAGTCCTCACTGCAGTACTAAAGTATTTTAGTAAGTTTTAGTTTTAGTAAGCATTTATTTTTTATCTTGTTCACAATCAAATCAAATAAGGATTTGTATAATAGACGAATGCAACTTAAATAACAATAATATATATATATATTCTTAAATAAACCAACTGTTGGTCCTGCTCTGGACTCTGAACTACTCAGAGACTACAAACCTGCCTTCCCTGACTCTGCTGATCACATGGCGCTATTGCGTTCCCACTCTCCCAGTTACTGATTGTTTTCACCTGGTCTGTCTAGTATAAATACCCCTTTGTTTGCTCTATACCCTGCAGAGAATTAAAACTAGTTATCTAGGTTATCTACAATGGGTTTCCTTTGTTTATTGCCTTGTTTTTGTTCCCGACTACTGATTTTTCTCTTACCCTTTCTACTGTTTGTTTTTGTCGCTGACCTATTTTTGTATTTTTGACTACTTGTTCGACTTTGTCCTTATCTGCTGGATTGTGTATGATCCTGTTTTGCCTGACTATGCCCTGATATGTTGTTTACATTTGCTGCCATACTGTTATTGGCCCTGCAACAAATAAAATTATCATTTAAAAAGTGCTTTTTTTATTTACTCAGGTTATCTTGCTACTCAGGTCTGATATTAAAGTTTGTTTGATAATTATGACAAAAAAAGCAAAAACAAAAGAAATCTGTAGGTGGCAAATACTTAATAATTTAATGTTAGTCTGCCATCTTTTAAAGATTTAAGATTGAATGAAGGGTGGATGGGGTCTAGAACAGGATAAAGAACCAAAATGTTTATTTTTAAGGACATAAACTGAAAGTCTGGGGATGATCTTTACAAGTTCTTGACCTAAAAATCATGAAACATTTGTAGATAAACATTAAAAACAAGCTGTAAAGCAGGATAAGCCAGAATTGTAAGAATATCTTAGAACTAGAGGCCTAGAAAGTGCTGGTTTTACTTTTATTTCAGAGCAAACATCTATGAAATTAAAAGATTTCTATCTTAAATAAAGAGGCAAAAAGGGAAAAAAAAACAAATCTATAGCTCTGATAATGTTATTGAAAGTAACAAGGCCTCTGGGAGTGGAAGGTGCAGCGGTAATGCGTTCATAGGTCCGATTTTTCACTAAGCATGAATAATTTACCCGCTGTGTTGTGTGGCGTGTACAGGAGCAGGCCTGATGAGGCTTCCAGACGCCAGGTTTTAACCGAACCCTCTCTGCGAGAGGTCCTTATATATTATTTACTTTACATTACAAAGGAAATAAGAAATGGAGGAGATTTATTGTGGTAAAGTCTACAGTAGCATTGTTGCTGAAGGCTCTACAAGTTTGGGCATTAGTTATGCAGCACACCTGTTAGCGCTGGTAAAATGAAGAGGTGCATTAGTATCTTCAGCATGCAGGATGATTCAATTACAGGAACTAAATGTGCAGCTGTAGGTGTGTCAGCTTCTTTTCAATCGTTTTGGAAAACTAAACAAGTAGCAGTTAGTCCCAAAAATATTTGGACAGGGACACAATCTTCATGATATGGGCTCTAAATGGGACCGATTGAAACAATAGAGATGTTATGGATGTCATGGACTTTCAGGTTTAATTCAAGGGGTTGAACAAAAATATCCTATGAAGAGTTTAAGAATTGCAGCCTTTTTTCTATATAGCCTCATTCCTAATTTGAGGGGCTCAAAAGTAATTGGACAAATGAACTTTACCATAAATAAAATGTACCTTTTAAATACTTGGTTGAGAATCCTTTGTAAGCAATGATTGCGGAACCCATGGACACCACCAATCTCTGGGTTTCCTCCTTTATGATGCTTTGCCAGGCTTCTGTTTTCACGTTTTTTTCTTAACAGCTTCCGATCTGGCAATTGGCTCGAACACTGCAGGCCAGATATTTTCCAAGCCTACAGACTAGTAGCTCTCCAGCCCAGAGGGTTGTTGAACCCAATTGCAGAACAGTTGATCTCAAAGCAGTAAAACCCCAGAAAAAATAAAGAAAAAATAAATAAATAACCACACCACTCCTCACGCTGGATCCCAGTATCATTAGGGTCGTGGTCCAATACACTAACGCTGCCCCGCCTAGTGAATTGGGACGTAGCTGGGAAAAAAACAACCCTTTAAGGACATAGGGAGCTCAAGAACGGGTGGAAGAACGAGAACGGGTGGGAACTAAAGTCATGCTGAGCACGACAGAGAGACAGGGGAGGAGTGTAAACAAAAGCTCGCCAGAGAAGCATTTAATTTTTTCATTTCTTTCATTATCATTCATTATAGTTCAAACAACTTCACAGGCCAGTCCTGTTTAACATGCATAGATTTATGGAAGCTGATATCCCAGCTAATCCCATAAATGCTCATTTGCCAATAAACCTAGCAACCAGACATGCCAAAGAATTATTGCAATATTTCATAGAGATTCCTAGAAAGCCCTGCTGTGTGTGGATGAGCATTATCTTGCTCAAAAATGCCAGTTGGAAACCCTGCCATTGTTGCTTACCAGTAGTGTGCCACTCCACAGCAAAGGCAGTTGCTGGATCATGAACAAAACCTGAATTTGTTGATAAAAGTGATATGGCTCCAGCCCATATCAGTATGGGTTTCTTGATTTCTTGTTGATTGATGACCTAATTGAAGAGCAATTTGCTGAAACAACCATCCTACTTCCTTCAGCCCAATAATAATAACTCAAAGTCTGTCAACTGGGCAAAATGTCTTGTGTTGAGTATATTGAAGAGGCATGTTCAGCAGTCTGATCTCTCACCAGGAGGTACACTATCCAAAATTCCTTTACTCCAAAATCATTTTTATTGAGTAGTGGGGGAAGCACTTGTATGTCCTCTTGTGGCCAGAACCAATGTCTAATCAGACCACACCTGGAACATATGGACGGAAATAGACAACATCAACAAGGACGGTCAGTCAATCAAAGAGACAGATAGATAGATGTCTTTAAAGTGGCAATCTGTAGTATTTTGTTTTTAAACTGAAAGCAGAAGCATTTCTGAGTGGAGAAGAATATAGATAAAATATTGTGTTTAATGGCACCAGTTTGCTGGAACGACCATCCCTGCTAAGCCTAATAATATATGCATTCTAAAAACTGGGGTGTCGGGTCGCTTTTTAGCGAAAGTTCTTCTGGCCACGTTATGTGTCTTTGCATACTTATGTCACACGTACAGCCTCTAAAAGAGGATCCGGGTCAGTTTTACTAAACGCGAGCGGCTGGTGGAGCAATGGAGACTTCAGAAGAGGAAATTATTAAATTCAGAGCTCAGTAGCTCATTCACTCATAGTACAAACAAGCAAAGTGTTTAGTTGAAGTGAAGTCTCTCTCTCTCTCTCTCTCTCTCTATCTGACTGAACATAACCTGGAATCACATTCATCCGCTCTGAAAGGAGACCGCATCACAGCCACCCAATTTAAAATGATTCTTCCACATGCTCAGTGCAATTACCCATTCTCACCAGAGAGGCCTCTAAAACCCAAAACTTATGCATATCAGCTTTTTTTTTTTTTTTACAATTTTATTAAAAAATTTTCCCATTTTCCCCCCAATTTACACGGCCAATTACCCAACAAACTCATTAGGACTCCCCCTATCACTAGTGATGCCCCAACCAACACACCAGGAGGGTGAAGACTAGCACATGCCTCCTCCGATACATGTGAAGTCAGCCACCGCTTCTTTTCGAGCTGCTGCTGATGCTGTAGGATTACTGAGCAGCCAACACGCTCTGAGGAAAGCGCAGCGGCTCGGATCCGTTACATCAGCTCACAGCAGCCCTGTGCTGTACCGTAGGAGTGATGTGGGCAGAGAGCGCCATCTACCCACCCGGAGGGAGCAGGGCCAATTTTACTTCCTCTGAGCGCCGGCAGCTTGGTGGCAAAGCTGCATGAGCAAAGGTTCGAACCCGCGACCTCCCGCTTATAGTGGCAGTGCTTTAGACCGCTGGACCACTCGGCGCCCTAGGATATCAGCTTTAAATGTAAATTTATAAATATATGAAATAAAGAAGGGCTAGTTTGATCATCACACCGCGCTGTCCTGGCTGCTGAAGCCCTGCACCCTGCTGAGATCTTCAGAGCTGGTTATGTTTTGAGAGCTGATAAGAGGAGGCTGCAGTAAAGATGTTAATGATATTAACGATGAATAAAAGGTCCGGCATTAATGGCTCAAAGCAGGAATTAGCAAATAACACAGCACGGCTGCTCCTGCCTCTTAACACAGCGTAGCGTGAGCGGGCATGTTTCTGCAATCTGAAGCCTGTAGTCTTGCTGCTTTGTTGTTTCTTTAATATACTTTGACTTGTCAGCAGCAGCAGCAGAAGCAGCAGCAGTTCGTGATTCAGATCTCAGCAACACTGTGTTACCTAATAGGGCTGATATGCTGACAGTGAGGAGTTGGGGATTTGTGGTGTTTTTGTACTTTTTATCATTTATCTCTAAATTGTCCTGATTTTCTATCAATTTAGAAGGTAATTGTCTAGTCCCCATTCATATGAACCTCCCCTATTCACTCGAAATGTTCCCAACAATACGAGCGTGGAGGCAAGTGCATACCCGCCACTGTAATAAAGGCAACTGAACTATGAAATGAATGTAAATGATACTCAATGCTCATGTTAACTCTAACCTTAACTTTAACCTTCAATCAACCCATAACCCTAAGCTTAACTCTAACATAACTACCTTAAACTTAAATCTAACCCTAAACTCAACTCTTAAAGTTAAGGTTTATCTAGGGCATAGAGGCAGGGTAAGGTGTAGGGTTACTGTACATTCAATAGAGAGACATTTACGTACAATTGTAAGAATTTAGTTGCATTTAATGAACATTTCAACAGTCTATTTTCACACCTAGCACCTACACTGTTAAAATTGCATCAGCAATTGCATTAAGAATATATCTCTACACTGACGGGCGTGATGGTCTGAAAGTGAGGTGTGTTCAGGTAAATATCTGGTGTGTTTTAATCTTGGTGGCAGGAAATACAGGTGCGCAACTGACTGATTAAAACCCTGACAACAGTCAACAATCGTATCTTAGTGGTGCAGGAGCGCCATGCGCTCAGCACGAGTACAGCCCCACTCTTTACACACACAAAAATAAACACATTACAGCGCAATTCCAAAATTTACATCATCAATAAACAGAATAAAGAATAAAATAGCATTACTGTTCCTTTAAATGAGCTGCTGGCATACCTTTACAACGTGAACGAGACAAAAAAGCACTGCACTGTTAAGATACGAACATGCCAAAGTCAGAGCACACCTGGCTCTTAAAGGGAATGACAACAGGCACACTGATTGGTTTATTTCGCGTTATGCCCGAAACACGCATATTAATAAATAAGAGAATTATAGAACATGCTTTTTGCATGTTTTTGCACCCTCACAATAGCAAAAAAACACAGAGATGCCATAAATCCAGCTGCACTATGTGAAATTGATCGATGTGCTATAGATCGCTAAAATATTGCCCTAAATGACATAAATGACTGAAAACTTTAAAATCTGCTGGTTTCAAATTTGAGTCTTGGTGTACCTTGATTCAATGAACTCCATTACTATACAACACTGTTTACACTCCAGCCAATACGCTTTAATACTGATTTCCATTTTTACAATGCATAGACCAGAGTATACTCCTCACACTCTTCGAGTACTGTCCATTAAAAGCAAAATCCACATCTGTGAATCCAGCCCTGAGCTGAAGCTGAGCTGTATTATGATCAGTGAGAGCAGTACATTACAGTCTATTTCAGGAGTGTGTTCCTTTTCTTTCAGCTTCTGGTTCTCAGAATGGGCCTGGAATTTAATAATCTCTGACTATTGTTAGAAATGAGTAGATGCTACTGATAAATCATAAATGCATTTTGGCTTTGCGAGACATTCAGAAAGTGTGAGTTCTCCGTGCACCCCTGTAAGGGTTAAGCACTTTAGTGCTTCTCTGGGCTGCAGCTGTCTTTGTCTCCTTTTCTTTCCGACCTGGCCGCCTCTACGAGCAGCCATGTTTAATTCACGCTGGTGTAAGTGCACTCATAGGGGCTCGTGGGCTAATGCGTGTTAGCGTATGCAAAAGTGTTTTTCTGACGCAAATCGAGTGAGAGGATCTGCGACATTCGCTGGATTGTGTCGCACCAGAACGATGTTGCAGGGCTTGTATGCACTCGTGTTGTGATTAAAGACTACTTTCATGGGGACATTAAATACATGCACATATATGCATTCATACTTATTCAGTCATACTAATTAATTTGGTAACACTTCCTATGAACCCTGTATTCATAATCTATTATAAATGCATTTATAATTCATTATATGACATGCATAATAGATAGATAGGTAGGCAGGTAGGCAGGTAGGTAGGCAGGTAGATAGATAGATAGATAGATAGATAGATAGATAGATAGATAGATAGATAGATAGATAGATAGATAGATAGATAGATAGATAGATAGATAGATACACTTAACACATACCTTACACCCCGTCCCCACCAACTTCCACATCCCTATATACAGCCCAGAATATAAAACACATATATAATCACATACACTCTAGACAGAGTGAATCAGGTCAACAATACTGTTGGTGTCACATAGGAAAAAAAAAAATAATAATAATACCTTATAATGACTGTAAAAAGCCTGTATAATAACTCATTTACTCAAGTACTTACAGCAACATTCATAACACATTTTCTTTTACTACAAGTATACAGGTTTTTAAAGAAAGGGCTTATAATGTCTTATAATATCTGCTCATAAGAACATTGTACAATGTATTGTTGCAATGCTCTTTTGGTATAATGCATTATAATATGCAGCTATAATTTCTCAAATTAAGCTTTTATATAAGTGCGTAACACATTATAAAGCCTTAAATACAGTCATTACTCTCAAGACATTATAGTGAGGCATAATACAATTTACGGAAACACTTTCTTTGAATGTCATCTCTATAAGACTCTATAAACATACTCATAACACATCATAATGCATTCATAAGGCATTATAAACATGGCTATACATATTTATAAAAATGTATAATTCATCATAGCCATGTTTATTATGCATCATGAACTGTGATTATAATGCATTAATAGCTGTTTAAACATGTTTATAACATGTTATACATCAATTCCAAGAAACTCAGTCCCAGTTTGCAGACTTTATCATGACTAAAAAAGCTTCCAACTTATAAACACACCCTAAATAATCCTATAAATATTATAGGATATTTTAACCACTCATAAATTATTCTTGTCTTGAATATAATATTAGTTATAGTTAATTATAAGGTATTATAACAGGTTTTTGTGTGCATACTTTCATTGTAGGACTCGATTAGTAATGATAGAAATATACTATTTTAACATATTTATTATAAGCACAGCTTATAATGTATTATGATCACAGGTCATAATGCTTAACAAACATGGCTATAATGGGTTATGCATTTTTACAAACACTTATAGCCATGTTTATAATGCCTTATGAATGCATTATAATATGTTATGAATGTGGTTATAGCGTCTAATAAAGATGACATTCATAAAAAGTGTTACCAAATTTACTTCATGTTTAAAAAGCATATAAAAATTCACTTCACTTAAAGTCAGTAATGACTGTATATAAGGCTTTATAATGTGTTACGCACTTATATAAAAACTTAATTTGAAAAAATCATAGCTGCATATCATAATGCATTATACCAAAAAATACCAAATATGTGTTATAGTGCATTACAACACTACCTTGTAACTTTAATTTAAGCATTTTGGAGAATATGTAGATCATCTTCTTAACTTTTTTTTTTTCCACAATAACAATTTTTAACACATGGTGCCCAAATGTTGGGTGCTCCGAAATGAAGCTTTGTCTCTAAAAAAAAAAGCAATAAAATGTTTTTTTTTTTTTTTTTGGCATCACAGCACATCTCACGTCATCTTTCTTATTAATACCGTGAGCTGCTCATCAAAGATCAAGTACTCTTTTATTATTTAATTATTAATTTGAAGGCTCAGCAGTCTGAGCTCTGTGTTCAATCCCTCATCTACGCTCTTCATAACAGCTATGAAAAATAAATAAATAACTAAAAAAAAAAAAAAAAACTCTTTGAACAATACGCAGTGAAAAGCACGGGGATGCGAGTTGGCGTTCGGCGGGCTGCGCTGTTTAGATAAGTGTTCTGGCGGAGCCTGACAGGGAACGCTGTTCTGTAATCGTCATTCAGATGTGCACATCAAAAAAAAAAAAAAAAAAAAACGTAGAACGGTTACTAATTGGCTAATCAGATCCAAGGTTATAGTCCTTTTTCTCCTCCTGTTTTCAAAATACTCCCTTTGAATGGGTAATGAGGATTAACGAGCCGTCCCCCCCAACAGCGTTTGAGACTCATACAACAAAATGATAATGAGGAAATAGAGAGAGAGAGAAGGAGAGAAGGAGAGAAGGAGATTGGGATATGAGAAGGAAAGGAGGGAAAAAGACTAAGGCTGTGACCAAAATGGGTTCCTACTCCATCACTATTATTATATTACTATTATTATTATTATTATTATTATTATTATTATTATTATTATTATTATTATTATTATTATTATTATTATTATTGGACTATACAGTGATCAAGCATAACCTTATAACCATAATGTCTTGTTTCTACACCCATTATTATCCACAGCTATTATTATTATTATTATCTAGGGGCGGAGCCACATTGGCGTTGGCACCAGTTGACTTCTGATTGGCTCCTTGAACTGCCCCTGTCCTGTCACCCATCTATCCTTTGCCCTAAAGCGAAGATCAGAATATAGCATGGTGCATCCTTCCATGTATAAAACACTAGGAATGCCGAGTGTGATTAAAGCTTATATAAAATAAATAAAATGCTGGATTATTTCACATGTTGCGTGTGTTGGAGATTATTTTGTCTATGTACAGTAAAAATGCATGTACAATTGATTGTAAAAGGAGAATTTTATGTAGTTAATTTTGTGCTAAATGTTTTATACTAAAATATAAAATCTGCAATCATAATAGCAGATTATAAACATATAGAAGCAGACGCAAAGTAGAGATTCCAACTAAATTCAGCAAAAATCCCCAGAAACTCCACAAAAATGCTTCTTTATTCAGTTTAATGTTGAAGTAAAAGTTTGAATAGCTGCCAACAGGCATGTATTTTGGTTTTGTGCACTGCTGTATGAGCATGTGTGGAGATGTACATCATTAGGGACGTGCCTGTGTTGACAATTCACTGCCAAGATAGCAATGAACATCTGTTGACTGTTGGCAGTGTCTAGGTTGTTTTCAGTCAGTGACGCACCTGTGTTTTTTTTTCAATGCCAAGATAGCGATGCATCAGGCATTTACCTGAACAGCCCTTTATTTTTAGACCACCACGCCCATCATAGTTGCTATAGTGCAAGATAGCAATGAGCATCACAACGTGCCGTACACGTGGTGTAGCATGCAAAAGATAAAAACAGCTGAAAACAGGTTAGGTTAGCGTTAGCACACTGAAGAAGAAACTGACCACTAGGATACGTATGTCTGCTAAGCTAAAAGAGTGTACATTTTAGCTATCTATCCTGTAGCTTTCTTTGTCTATTTACAATAATGGAGGAAAGATACTGTATATATAGAGATGTCCTTCTGTCTATATTATAAGGTTGGACAATGAAACTGAAACACCTGGTTTTAGACCACAATAATTGATTGTCTCAACGGACAGTTCTGGTGGAAACAGCAGAGTTGAGGTTTTATGTTTTTTTGGATATAATCTGGGTTAGCACCCGAACATCCCTTTCAGACAGCTTCCTCTTGCATCCACAGTTAATCCTGTTGAATGTGGTTGGTCCTTCTTGGTGGTATGCTGACATTACCCTGGATTCCGTGGCTCTTGATACATCACAAAGACATGCTGTCTTGGTCACAGATGCGCCGGCAAGACGTGCACCAACAATTTGTCCTCTTTTGAACTCTGGTATGTCACCCATAATGTTGTGTGCATTGCAATATTTTGAGCAAAACTGTGCTCTTACTCTGCTAATTGAACCTTCACACTCTGCTCTTACTGGTGCAATGTGCAATTAATGAAGATTGGCCACCAGGCTGCCCCAATTTAGCCATGAAAACTCCCACACTAAAATGACAGGTGTTTCAGTTTCATTGTCCTAGCCCTGTATAAGAATTCCCTCTCTAAAAGTAAAAAAAAAACAACATTTTTTTGACAGATTTTTTAACAATGACACTTTGCAGATCTACAGTAGCATGCTGCATACAGGTTCTAGAGTAAGCGTTTCTTCATTATACAGTAGCAATGCTGTGAAAACCACAGAGATTAGACAGATTGCAGAGGGTGGAGGAGATGGTAATGCGCTAGCAGTGTGGGGTAGTAGTGTGGAAGAGTATTGACATTTGGAGAGGAATCTAAATCAGGGTGGAAGCAGCCGATCTCTGCGTGAGGTTCTCTATTGGAGAGCGATCAGGGTGAAATATTAGCATGGCTAATGCGGACGAGAAGATGCTGCTTTCAGCATATGTGCAGCTTGGTGGTCCTTTTTCTTCTTCTCCGTCCTGCTCCCTCCATCCTTCACCCTTCCGTATCCTTACAGACGCCGCTCTCCAGTCGGCTCTCGGGGGAGTTTCTCGAACTCGTCCCCACCACGGCGATGCAATCAGACCACAGAAACAGGCCGTACAAAAGAACTGCCACTCACACTCGCATCTACATGCATTAGAAATGACCTTTTCATTCCCATCTTCCGCTCTTCCATTAGCATGCGTGCCAGCTGGAAGGCTCTCCGGAGTGTCCTTTATGTGGGTGCCTCTGCGCTTTATAGAAATTGACACCACGTATCCACACACCACTTGTGTGGCCTGTCACTGATGCATGTTGGGAAGATCTCACTTCAGCCACAGGCCCTTCATTTTCACCTGCCCTTTCCGGATATAGACGCCGTACCCGAAGAGATATCCACCTTATTTTCTCATTACCGATTGGGTTGGCCTTCGGGTCACACTCGAATTACATTAACAAATACATTGAATAATCTTGTTTCAACGTCACACATGTGAGGGTCTTGGATATCTCTTACATTCATTGGGGTCAGGTTTTCATCTAAACCAAGCATTATCCAATGTCATCGGTAGTTTGAAGGCTTACCAAATGGTTAAACAAGTGGAATCAGTGTGCTGTTAGTTGTTTAGGATGGACAAAAGAAGTTGAAGATTGGATGAAATTGTGTTAGACAAAAAATAGAAAATTGGTTCTTATAGTTAGTGAGTTATGCAAGTGATCACTGGAGGATCAGGACAACACTTGTTCTTGTAACTTGCTCTTACAACCTACAACATTAGGGCCAAATATACAGAATAAAACACAAATACACACCCTGGAAAAAGTAGCTTTGATAAGGAAAAGACAACACATTGACAGTAAATAGGGGAGTTTCATTTTAAGACATAAGGGCTGGTTCGCCTTGTTGAGAAAAGCTTTAAGGAAAGCTTTGAGGAAAATTCAATTTTATCCTCTAAGGGCTGGTGTGGCTGCAAGTCTACATCCCAACCAAGCATAATCACATGTCATAATTAGTGTGTTTTTGTTTGTTCAGAATGGAAAAATGAAGACTGGCGAAACTGGACAACCCAATGGTAAGTTAAATATGGGAAAGTTGGGCAACATGAAGACCTGAAAAACTCTGATGATGGTGGATGAGAGTTCTATGTTGAGTCGGACTGGGTCGGACCATATTCAGTGGCAAAGCTTGTGTGGGCTACTGTTGACTCAACTCAACATCCTTATTTAGATTGTAATCAGTTAAGTTTAAAGAAAACAAAAAATGTAAATTACTTTTCTTAATAAGATCTTGTAACAAAGCTAATTTTCTCAATAGTGTAGTAAGATTCAGATTAGGCTTAGTCAAAGAAACACTTCCAACTATGTTTTTAACCCTTAGCAACAAGCCATCAAGGTAACTTGCTCTTACAACCTAAAACAATAGGGACAAATATATAAAACACAGATACACACCCAGCAAAAGGATAGTGTTGAGGATAAGACAACAAACTGACAATAAGTGTGCCCAATCTTGCTTTCACCACCATGTATAACAGTTGAGTACAGTATTCTTGGGGTAAAATCTCCCACTTTTAAACAACTCAATCTTTGTTTCACTGACCATAACAGGTCTGCCTCAAACTTTAGGGCTTCGACGCCTGATGGCGTAACCCAACCTAGCCGGGTCAAAACACTCCCGACTGTATGTGTTCACATTAACATTAACTGACAGAGTTCAACAACAGTCCACTGGCTTCTGCTGGGTGTGTGTTTTGGGTCATTGGGCTTTCTCTCCTTTTTCAAACACAAAGAATCACATTGACTTTCTGTGACAAATCAGCTCGGACAGGGACGATGCAGGCGCCGGGGTTTAAGTGCGAGTTCAAAGTATACAAATCCTATTCCTGATCCAAACATAAACAGACGAAGGACTCTGCTCGCCAAAAAAAAATCCAGACAGACAGGTGAGCAAACGCGAGATATAATCTGAAACTGAATTGAAAAGCAGAATCCAGACGAAGAGGTCAAGCCCACAAGAACAAACAAACAGTCCAGACTGATCTCAGAAATGCTCAGCATGAAACAGCCTGACTTTGCAAAGAGATGTGAAAACCAGCATTTATTTATAAATAGTTTGATGATTCATGAATCAGTGAACAGGTGCTGTGGGTAGGGTGACTGAGAAAGCTGTGCAAAGATGTTTTTGGTGTTTCGGGAGAAAGGTCCATGATTGGCGTCCCACTGTGCCACTCGGACCAGGGTGGGCAATCCCATTATGATCCCATCATGTCTATTCAGCTATTCAGGAATGTCATTGGATGCTGGAGAAGAAGGCCCAAAATATACTTCTTGCAAAGACATGAAAGGAGATGTTTCGAGCAACAACGATGTAAAATTATGTTAAGAGTTATGTTATGTTAAATGCAATCAAAGCTAAAGCCGGTCCAACTTTTTAAAGAAAAGATTGTGTTTGTGATTAGATTTGGGTTCCTTTTACTTCCTTTCTAAACACATCCTAAGACTTAAACCAGAGGTTAGGCCATCCCAAACCAAGTGGTAAAGTTATTGTAAAAGCTACACAAAAAAGAAAAATAATTTTAGATTGTCCATGATGTGGAGATGGGTTCCTCACAAATATTCTTGGACATTTCTGTTTATTACAAGCTCAAGTCTGGTGCTGCAAGACCATCAGTCCATCCCTGCCACTATACTGCATTCAGAATGTTGAATATTTAATCCTTTAATTCGTTTGCATTTGCATTGTTATGCTTTCTGCTAATATTGGTTTCCAATATTGAAACGCTTCTTTTTTTCTCATTTAATTATTTGCACATTTCTGTTATGAAATGTTGTCAGCAAACCAAATTTCCCTCAGGGAACAATAAAGTATTGAAATGAATTGATTTAAATTTCATCCACAAACGTCCACAGGAGGTGGCTCTGCTCTGAAGTCCTTGTGCGTTGGACCAGAAACCACCACTGTCAGAAGAGACAAGTGGGATTACCAGGTGGGATTACCTGGAGGGATTACCGGTTGGGATTACAGCTGTGATGTTATGAGATTCATTCAGTGGAACATCTTGATTGGCACCATGAACCGTAGACTCTGGTCAAGTAGGGGCCACAGTCTGGCTCGACTCCTGAGCTTTTGGGCAGGCTTACTACAGTGTCAATCAGATTATCCATTTGGATAATGGGTGCAAGGTTTTGGACTTGCATGGTCATACATGGCTTTCTAGACTTGCTTGCTTGTTTGCATCAAGAATCAGAATTCCATCCAAAAATCTATATAAAAAAAAAAACTTCGGATGGGCTTCCTTTAGATTTCTGACTGTTGTTGTTGTACTTATAGTGATTATTGCTCTAATAATCACTATACTTGGCTGAGTGACAGACTTTTGAGAGGTGGGTATCCATTCAGTGTTCTCATACTCACTGTACTAGGGTGATTCATGGACTCTTGAGAGGGGTATCTGGTTAATGTTCTGATGCTCAATGTTCTTGGCTAATTCATAGACTCTCAAGAGGGGTATCTGGTTAGTACTGTGATACTCACTGTTCTGGGCTGAGTCATGGTCTCTTGAAAGGGATATCTGGTTATTGGTCTGATACTCACTGTACAGGGCTGAGTGATTGACTCTCAAGAGGGGTATCTGATTAGTGTTCTGATACTCACTGTTCTGGACTGATTCGTGGACTCTTGAGAGTGGTTTCTGGTTAATGTTCTGATACTCACTGATCTGGGCTGATTCATGGACTCTCAAGAGGGGATCTGGTTAATGTTCTGATATTCACTATACTGGGCTAAGTGATGAACTCTTTTGAGAGAGGGTTATACAATCAGTGTTCGCTTACTCACTTTACTGGGCTGAGTAATTGACTTTTGAGATGGGTATCTGGTTAGTGTTCTGACACTTGTTTTTTTCTGGGCTGAGTGATAGACTTTTAAAAGGAGTATCTGAATAATGTTCTGATACTCACTGTTCTGGGCTCAGTGATGGACTCTCGAGAGGAGTTTCTGGTTAATGTTCTGATACTCACTGTTCTGGGCTGAGTAATGGACTCTCTTGAGAGAGAGGTATCCATTTATTATTCTGATACTCATTGTACTGGGCTGAGTGATGAACTTTTTAGAGGGGTATCTGGTTAATATTCCTATGCTCAATGTACCTGGTTGAGTGAAGGACTCTCAAGCATGGTATCTGGTTAATGTTCTGATACTCACAGTACTGGGCAGAATGATGGACTGTCCTAAGAAAGAGGTATACAGTTAGTGACCTAATACTCGCTGTACTAGGCTGAGTGATTGACTATTAAGAGGGGTATCCTGTTAGTGTCCTGATAGTCACTGTACTGGGCTAAGTGTTGGACTCTCTTCAGAGAGTGGTAACTGGCTAGTGTTTTAATAGTCACTATTTTTGGATAAGTGATTTTCTCTTGAGAGGGGCATCCAGTTATTGTTCTATTGTACTTGATTTTTCCATCCCTAGTTAAATATATCCATAAGAAAATCAACTTGTGGAATCATGGCCACTGTGTTAGTTGAGCACAACATGACTAGATACAGACATGAGCATTGATTACATAGATCAAAGTGGATTGTTCCATGTCATTGATGATGAGGCTTATAAATCAGGCTGAATGCAGAATTTTGCCCTGAAGGCAGACCCTCACACACTGTAGGCTGATGTGTGTGTGTGTGTGTGTGTTTTAGCTTAAAAGCAGTCTGCTCTTCAGGAGCTGGCAGTCATATCCGCTCTCTATTCACAGGGACTGTCACTTTGACACAGAGGGGGGGGTTTAAGGGAAACACAGGGGATCTCTAACTCACACACCTCACATAATAAAATAGCAGATACTCTCTATAGGGAACTGCAGAGGGACTGTCTCAAACTGAGCTTTAGCGCTCTCTTTTGGTCGGTACAAATAGCAGTTTTTATTATTGTTATTATTTTTAAATTATAAGTAATATGAAACATGTACAATAGTGTGTGAATGGGATGATTTTAAGTATGTTTAAAAATGTACATTGAGAGACTCCATGGCTGTTTCTCAATATAGAGTACACAAGTTTGGACTCCCATACTTGGCAGGAGAGCACTTGGTAAGTTTGGTTGCGAGTGCAGACTCCCAAGGATGGAAGGACATGGGACTTTTATTCTGTAATTAGAACAGCTGTATACTTGCATATTTTCCAGAATCCACAGGAATACAACTACAAACAAGAACACAGATTGAGAAATGGCCCAGGTGGTTCCAGATGGTTACTAAGATGTTGCCGGGGTATACAAGGTGATTGCCAATGGGTTGCTAAGCAATTGCTAGACAGTTGCTAAGGAATTCCAAATGGTTGCTAGGGTGTAACTAGATATTTCTACAAGCTTTATTATTGCTATTACCATGCTATTGTCATATTATTACTAGTGTGTTACTAAAGTTCCATTTAATGTGATATTAATGTGTTATTACAATGTTATTGTTATTATGTTGTATTACAATTTTGCTATTGCAATTGCATGGTTATATTTTCAAATATATTGCCATTAGTCTTATTACAAATGTGTTTTAAAAATCTTATTACTACTTTGTATTGAATATGTTATTGCAATGTTAATGGTGTTGCTATGTATTCCAGGTGGTTGTTAAGGTGCAGCCAGGTGAGGGATGAATGGATGATGAATATCTTTTTTTTTATTTTCTACTGTTTGCTTACAGTATCACAATATATTTAAATATATTGAATCATAACTTCTGTATCACTTCTGTAATGGGTTGCTAAGCATTTGCTAGGCAGTTGCTAAGTTACACCTTAGCAACCAGGTTATTGCTACTGATTTCATTGTTATTATTTTAGTACTGTTATTGTAATTGTGTTATTAAAGTGTGATTTATGTGCTATTACTCTGTGAACAAAATTTAAACAATTGGATTATACCACCCATGTTTACAGTATCACAATATATTTCAATGTTTTGAATTGTAACTTGCTTGCTAAGGTGTAACTAGATACTGCTACTGGCTTAGTTATTATTTTATCACTGTTATTGCAATTGTTTTATTAAAGAATCACTAATGTGCTATTGCTGTGTTATTACAATGTTATTGTGTTATGTATTACAATTATGTTATTACAATTGCACAATTTTTAAAACCTTGTGTTATTACAATGTTATCAATATCCTGCTATCAACATGTTATGACAGTGGTGTTATTACAATGCTACTGTGTTATGTTGTATTACAATTTTGTTATTACAATTGCATTTTTTAAAAACCTTGTGTTATTACAATGTTATCAATATCCTGCTATCAACATGTTATGACAGTGGTGTTATTACAATGCTACTGTGTTATGTTGTATTACAATTTTGTTATTACAATTGCATTTTTTAAAAACCTTGTGTTATTACAATGTTATCAATATCCTGCTATCAACATGTTATGACAGTGGTGTTATTACAATGGCATTATTTTGTTGTTGCTATTGTATATTGCTATGGTCAATGTGCAGCATGAATGGATGGATGGATGGATGGATGGATGGATGGATGAATGGATGGATGGATGGATCATTTATTTTCCATACTGTCCCAACCTTTCCTGATTTAGGGTTGTACTAATAAGAGTTTTCCTAAAATTTGATTTAAACAATTGCAATAAACTGCCTTGCTTACAGTAACACAATATACTTTCTACTATATTGAATCGTAACTTCTGTATCATGATGTTTACTTTATCATCAAGGTCATGCCAAGACACAGCCCTATAGCATATTTTATGTTTGTATTTTTTTATTAATGTTGTATTTTAGCTTAGTTTTTCCTTTGATTACACTGAAATTATAAGCACATTTCTGCAATTATTCCTCTGAACAGTGGAATAGGAGAATTTGAACATAGGCTTGTTTAAAATCCACCCTGAATCTCGTGAGCATTCGCCGTGTTCAGCTCTGCTGCTTCCGTCTGGCACCAGCTGATTTGTGAACTTATGTGCAAAAGAGTGTCACCAGCGAGTGTGTTGCCAAATCAAGCTTGTGGAAAAAGAGGAGCTCAAACCGTTCCTCCCAGACAGCCTTCAGAGCAGACACCAGACATTTTCATGCTTTCCGGTTCTGCAGTAACTGAAAATGCAGCAGCATCAGTGCCAGTGTTGAGCACTTTGGCCACTGTTATGGTTTCCACTTCTTTGATTTCCACTGACTCACCCGGATAAGAACCGGCAGAGAACTGGATTTAAACTGAAGAAAGTCTCCAGCACTTTACAGTTCTGTCTCCATCTTCTGCTTCTGCACCACCCGCCTGATTACTACAGTCACTAGAATGAGAACAAACAGCCTATTAGAGAAGATAGAAGAGCAGAAACTGAACATTAAACCCAAACTCCCAACCTTTGGGACTGCAGACCAGTGTGCTACCACTAAACTACTGCAGTGGTTTGGAAGATGGTCTTAAAAATGGCAGAGAAGAAAATGGCGGGAAAGTTATACAAAGGACCTGCCACATGGCATGGTCCAAACAAAGCAAGTGGAACCAAACAAACGTAAAGAAAGATAGGAAAGATTTCTATAAAAAGAAATATAGGAAACATGTTGAGATATTTTCTTTTTTTGTAGCTTCTTTTAAGATCTATTTTCTTTCTTTTGAGATTCTTTCTTTTCATTTTTGTGGTTTCTTTTAGGATCTTGTTTCCTTCTTTTATGATCGTTTTGTTTTCTTTTAAGACCTTTTCTTTTTTGTGGCTTCTTTTAAGATCTCTTCTCTTTCTTTTGACATTTTTTTCTTTTCTTTTTTTGGCTTCTTTTAAGATTTATTTTCTTTCTTTTGTGAGCCTTTTGTTTTCTTTCGAGATCTTTTCTTTAATTTTTTGGGGCTTCTTTTAAGATCGCTTTTCTTTTTTTGTGAGCCTTTTTTTCTTTTGATATTTTTTCTTTTCTTTTTTGAGATCTTTTGCTTTTTGTGGCTTCTTTTACGATCTCTTTTCTTTCTATTGTGTGCCTTTTGTTTTATTTTAAGATCCTTTCTTTAACTTTTTGTGGCTTTTTTAAGATCTCTTTTTAGTTTTCTTTTGAGATCTTTTTTTATTTTTGTGGCTTTTTTTTAAGATGTCTTTCCTTTCTTTTGTGAGCCTTTTTTTAAATATATTTTTCTTATCTTTCTTTTGTGTGAGACTTTTGTTTTCATTTGAAATCTTTTCTTTTTTGTGGCATCTTTTAAGATTTATTTTCTTTCTTTTGTGAGCCTCATGTTTTCTTTTGAAATCTTCTTTTTTTTGTCTTTTGCCTATAGTTACCGGTCACCCCTCTACAAAGGTGCGACAGTGAACTGAGGTTTGGCTGAGGTTTTCACAGCTGAGCCTGCTTTGTGCTGATTAGTGCTGGGACTCCACCAGCTCTTCTACTGCAGTGTCCAGGCCCTCTGCTAGTGGTTGGTGGCACAAGCTGGGTTGGATCGAGACCAAAGCACGTTCTCACTACAAGCGAACAGCTCCAGAGTTAGTTTGGAACTAACTGGTCTCGGTGAGCTTGTTTTGATCCTTTGATTTTTTTTTTCCACACCTGTTCAATCAAACAAAACCAAACCAAACCAGAGTCTGTTTTAACTGGACCAAATAATGCTGGTGTGAAAAAAAAAAAACTTATATTTTCTTGTGTTAAATGTACTATTCCAATTGAAGAACTGAAAGTTTTGGATGGAAAAAGTTGGAGTGTCGCTTTAAAAATGTAAAATGTCAACACGGTGAATTTCACTGCAGATAAGGGTAAAAACTCAGCAGACAGTCATTTTCTAATCATGGCTCATGAGTCAGACATGGGAGGAGGAGATAGGAGGGTTGTGAAAATGGGTTTGGTAAATGATGGGGAGGGTTAGTGATTATGATGATGCTGCTCTACCAGCGTCTGCAGGGCTGTAGGGGGGGAGGGGCGAGGATGTGGGGGGGGGGGGGTGATTTTGAGCGCCTGAGTCACTGAACTCCAGTGACTCAGCATTACCAAACTGTGGACACGCCACTCCGATTATACAGGTCCATTTTATTCTGCGGTGGATGTCTCGCAGTCAGCGCTGCATGTTGATTTATTTAATAATCCCTCCCCAGTGGGCACGAACTGGCTGATACAGATTCAACGTTATTTGTCAAAACATTGTGAAGCAGAGCAGCAGGCACCAAATGATAAACTTCTCATAGCTCAGATTTGGGGTTATATTAGAGGCTGCTGTTATTAATCACATTTCTGAGTAGTTATTTATGATTATTAACATAAAATCATATAATCACAGGTCCTGTTTAGTCAGGATGTATAATTACAGAATGTTGGGTAGTTAGTTAGTTAGTTAGTTAGTTAGTTGCTCACCTGTTCGTTTGTAGCTCCACCCCCTTATTAGGTTCCAGGTGTTTCCCATTTCCTGTCCTTGTCCGTGTGTATAAATAGTCCTCCTTGTTCCTCTGTTATTTGTCCATGGTTGCGCGTCTTTTTGTTTGTTTAATATATAAATTTATTTGCCGCCCAGCGCCACCTTTAACCTTTAAGCGTGATGAGGGGAAAGAGCGCCATCTACCCACCCGGAGGGAGTAAGGCCAATTGTGCTCCCTCTGGGTGCCGGCGGCTGATGGCAAGCTACATGAACGGGATTCGAACCTGCGACCTCCCCTTCGAAGTTGCAGCTCATTAGACTACTGGACCAAAAATATTTTTCAAGGTGGGTGCAGTTAATCACATTGTCATGTAATTAGCCATGAATGTTTATTAACATATGCAGGTTGTCAGTCATGATTAATCACATTCTGTGTGGCTGATCACAAGTAGTCATGTTGAGTTTGTGGTAAGTCACATTTAATACTGAAAACTGAACAAATGACTTGTAGATAATTGGTTTCATCACTTGGTCAAGACCAATCACATGTTTTGTGTGAGTAAAAGTGATTAATATATATATATATATTTTAAATTCATTGCAATTAATCATTGTATTGCTGTAGATTTCCATAAAAATGTGATTTTATTTTCTACATATTTTTTTGTAGTAACTCATGTTGAATTACATATTTCTGTGAAGGTTTTTCCTAAACAATAACTTTTTTTGTAGGTTGGTGCAATACATTTGATCTTATATGGTTATTCTGGATTAAATATGCATTACGTATAGTAAATTGTGATTAATCACATTATGTTTGTGTATGTGTGTAAGAATAATAACACTATTTGTGTAATTACAAATCACCATTAATTAATCATATTCTGTGCTGTGGTTGTGGCATTCTCACTTTATATTTATATTTATCACATTTGTTGTTTAAAATGTACAAATTGTGTGTATTCGACCCTAAAAAAATATATTTTAAAGATATTTTGAAACATGAATTGAAAAAAAAATAAGTGTTTCATATTGCACCAAACTCTTTAATTCATAAGAAGTGGAAAAAGTTCAGTTGTTAATGATATTTGAAGCATGAAGTAGGATTAGAGAAACAGCTTAAACACTGGATTTCCTTATAATTAACCTGGATTGCTAATGGAACAACCAGAAATTTCCATCCAGAGCAACTCTGCAGTCCAATTAATAACACTATGACTAATTGTGCTGCCAATAACGGTTTGCTAGGCCAGACTAGAGAACGAGAAAAATGAACAGAGGTGAATTCACAAGGTTTCTGCCCTTTTAACAAAAACATTCAATATTTCCCCGCGATCAAAGTGGAACAAGTACTCAGGAGTGTCTGGCTGTACTCTCAGGCTTTTAATTATAGCAATGCTGCCTCCAGCTTCAGAGTAAAGATTTCATTTATTGTTTGACTGGAGACACAATGGTAAAAGACTCTCCAGCTGATCTTAGACCCTGCATAAATCTTTAAAGGAAGATGTTATTTCTTATCTGCCAGCTGCATTTCTAAAAGGTAGACAGTGACATTGATGCAAATCCTCTCAAACCGTTGAATTCAGGTCTGGTGTGTTTTCACATTGACCTCGAATAGCCATTAAAATCTTTATAAACTAGACTTTTATCAAAGAAATTCATTTTATTTCAGCCATTATGATTTACTTCACAAATTCTCTAATATATTGGAACCGTATGGAACAAGCAAACCAGAAATGAAAGCGCAGCAAAATTTCTACTAAAGACTCCAATGCTACGTCACCTAATTGCCTATCCAATCAGCTGTTCCCTTCTGCCTTTAAATAACGATCATTCATTCAGTACCTTTGCTGCCTTTTAGATGCTGATGGTCGTTCTTACCCTCCTCCTTCCCCACCGCCTCCAGGTTGGTCCCGTTTGGTTGCCCGGGGGTTGGCTCTGCCCCTGTCTCCAATGTACGACAGGATCTGTAGAGCCCAGATGTATCGAGTCCTGGGCCGATGCCGGGGCCTACGCCAAAGACTCTACCAGAAGAGACTGTTCTTTATATGCTCTTTATAATATGTATCTTTGTTTTCCTAAAAATGTTAAAACATAAAAAATTGTTCAACTAACAACATTTCTTCCGGAGTTGTAATAGTAGAACTTAAAAGCAGAGTGTTTTTACTTACTTAAATTGTAGAATGAACTCAACATACAGTACAAAAGTCAAAAGTTTGTCCACATAAAAAAAAAAATTGTTTTTTCATTATGTAAAAAAAAAAATAACAATGTAGGTTAATACTAATTGTTTTCAAACAATGAAAAAAAAAAACCATATGGAATTATTTCAATCCTGCAAAGTAGCTCCTCTTTTTTAGATTACAACTTTAATCAGCTCAGCTTTATGAAGTAGAATCAGCTGGAATTTCAGGCTTTCAGTTAACAGCTGTGCTGAACTCGTCAAGAGTTAATTACTTGGATTTCTTGACTTTTATTGTTAGTTTGAGAGCATCAATTAAAGTAAAGTTGTGAAGAGGTAGAGTTACAGATATACAGTGAATAGCTCTATTTGAGTAATGTTCTAATCCATATATTAATCAGAAGCAAGAACTACTCATCTAAATAAAGAAAAAAATACTCAAAGAACTTTGAAAGTATCGTCAAGTGCAGCCACCGCAAAGAGTATCAAAAACATTATGATGAAACTGGCACTCATCAGGACTGCCCCAAAAAGGGAGAGCAGAAAAACCAAAGGGAATGGCAAGTGAGACTGGTTTGGTTTATTTCATGTTACGCCCAAAAACGCACCCATGAATCATTAAGAGAATTAGTACATTAGTAGCCTTTTGAGCTGTGCAAGGTGTACTTTTCCTTTCGTTATGATAGCAAAGACACACTGATATGCCCTAACATACAAATGTGTAAACATACAAATGTGGATTTTTTTTTTAGACTCAGGATAAGTAATAAACCATGCAGGACTGAGGATGAAGAACAGTAATGGCAAATTAAAATAAGTGTATGTGTGTGTGTGTCAGTGCCTTTGTGTGTGTGTGTGTGTGTGTGTGTGTATTTTGTGTGGGTATGTATACTCCCCAGTTCGCTTTGTATTCCGAGGACTTCAGAAGCCCATGAAAGCCAAGTTGCGCTCATGCCATTAGCTGTTTTTCAATAAAGCATTTCTCATTAGTCTCTCTCTCTCCTCTGAGAGCAGGAGAGAGAGACAGTTAATCGCATCGCCAGTGTGTGTTTAACACATTTACGGCTTCTTTGTCTCAGACGTACCAGTCGAAACCAGAGCTGCTCTGTTTATAGACCTGTCAGGTCACTCATCCCTGCAATTTCACACAGCGAAGCACAGAAATACCTCTCAGATTCCAGCAGCACACAGCAGCCGCCGAGTCTCACTGTGTGTATCTGTGTGTGTGTGTGTGTGTGTGAGCTTCCTTCCCCTTCATACACAGACAAACACATACAGGGGTTGGACAATGAAACTGAAACACCTTGTCATTTTAGTGTGGGAGGTTTCATGTCTAAACTGGAGCAGCCTGGTGGCCAATCTTCATTAATTGTACATTATTGCACCAGTAAGAGTGTGAAGAGTGTGAAGGTTCAGTTAGCAGGGTAAGAGCACAGTTTTGCTCTAAATATTGCAATGCACACAACATTATGGGTGACATACCAGAGTTCAAAAGAGGACAAATTGTTGGTGCACGTCTTGCTGGCGCATCTGTGACCAAGACAGCAAGTCTTTGTGATGTATCAAGAGCCACGGTATCCAGGGTAATGTCAGCATACTACCAAGAAGGACCAACCACATCCAACAGGATTAACTGTGGACGCTGTAAGAGGAAGCTGTCTGAAAGGGATGTTCGGGTGCTAACCCAGATTGTATCCAACAAAAACCACGGCTGCCCAAATCACGGCAGAATTCAATGTGCACCTCAACTCTCCTGTTTCCACCAGAACTGTCCGTCACCACAATAAATTATTGTGGTCTAAAACTCCAACCCCTGTACTTCTAACCTCATTTCTTTCTTCCCCTCCTTTTCTCCTCTATCCCACTATTACCCTTTGGCCTCCTAAAAAGTTTTTGTGCCTTAATGATGCTAATGTACATCATTATTTGTAAGTCACTTTGAATAAAAGTGTCTGCTAAATGCTATGTAATGCAATAATGTAATATTACACGCTCCTACCTACAGCTGCTCCACCTTGTAGATAAAGTAAATTCACACGCAGAAGCTAATTCAGCAACTGTTCAAAAAAAGAGGTGGTGGCTGACTTCACATGTATTGGAGGAGGCATGTGCTAGTCTTTACCCTCCTGGTGTTGGGGCATCACTAGTGATAGGGGGAGTCCTAATGAGAGGGTTGGGTAAAAATTATTAGACACTGGGTCTTGCCACAAGAGGGCGTAAAAAAAAGTCTCTCAAAGACTACCTTTGGGTAGTGTACCCCCTGGTGAAAGATCTTTGTCAACTGTTAAACATCCCTCTATGATGCACTTAACAAGATATTTTAACCAGTTGATCGACATTTGAATTAAAATGGGGTGCATCATTAGATGGTTAGAAGCAAAATGGTCAATCCCACAATTGGCCTACAATCTCACCTGCCTGACTGCCAAAGCAGAGGTGTTATGAATGAGAAACCTGAATGGCTACGACCTGGAACTGTATCATATTTAGCAGTGGATCTAGGTTCTGTTACTGTAGGTGTGCTCTGACTTTGGCGGATTGCTATTTCAATGTTGCAGCTACCTGGGCAATGACCTACATATATTTTGTGCTGTGTAGAATAATGTTTTATTATTTTGTATTCTGTTTATTGTCAATGTAAAAGGCTAAGGGTTTACATGCATTAGGGACATGTCTGTGTTGACAATTCACTGCAAAGATAGCAATTAATTTTGAATGTTGACGTCTCTACACTCTAAAAAACAGAGGTATGATATGAGTACTTTTTATGCACTCAAAGGTTCACTCTTCATAATTGTTCCCTCAAAGGAACAATATTAGTCTTTACAGGGTCATATTTGTTCCCTCTGAAGTACAAAGTCATTTCTAACAGCAATAAGTTCAAATTTGTGCCATTTAAGCAGCCAAAAGATGCATTCAGTATTCTGTATCACTGTACTAATAAACAATATATATTTTTATTGCACATTTTTTATTTGAAAGCCAGACAATTTTGGATCATCAAGTTTTTGAGCCATATTCAGTTGATGATAATGTTTATAATCTTTATAATCTTTACTGGCACAAAAACCATGGGTACAAAAAAGGACTTTCACTGAAAGGTACTTTTTTGTACCTCAATATAAGATACAGCGACAAGCTTTGTACCCTTTTAAGTACAAATCTGTACTTACTTTTCTTAGTGTGTATAGGTTGTATTCAGTCAGTGGTGTACCTGTGTTTTCTGATGCCACAATAGCAATACGCCAGAAATTTACCTGATGAACACATCTCTTTTCCCGACCACCACATCCAACAGTGTAGATATATTCATAAGCACCATAGCTATTTAAATGACGTAGACTAAAGGCATTAAACTGATGCGCATGAATTAGATAATTTTGACCATTCAAGACTGTTTGAACACATGAGACAAACCAAATTTTTCCTATCTCTGTACATAACTCTGCATTCCTGTGTACTCTATTTAAACCCTTATAAATAGAAGTGCTTTGAGTGATGCCCTATAAGAACCAATTATGGTTCCATACAAAAATAAAAAAAGCCTGTAAATGAGATGTGTGGGTGTGAAGATGCTTTACATCTAAATTTACATCAAGCGATGCATTCTTATCAACAGTAATAAGGCTAGCGGCGCGAACATAGCTTAAATTAGCTCTCGACTGTGGAATGAAAGGAACTGTGAGGAAAGCGTTGCGTGAGAGAGAGTGGCCTTTAAAAGCTGAATTCCCCCCTCAGGCCTCGACCCCATGCTGATCGCCGAGGTTTCCCGCTAAGCGCTAGGCCGTTGTCTCTGCAACACGTTTGATGGGCGCTAACCTTTCCGACTAACTGTCTGAACTTAAACTGGAGAGTAATCTGGGGACTGCGGACGGCTCTTCGGCTCGCTTTCGCTCTCTTCATCTTTTTCCTCCCTCGCTCTCGATCCCTTGCTCTCTCCGCCTCATCCTCGTCTCATCTTTGCAGCTTTTTCTGACTTCTTCTCTCCTGGCCTTGCCCTCTTGCCTCCGCTCGAGGCCAGAGATCAAGAGCACAAAGACAGTGCTCTTCAGTTTCCTTCCACTGCTTAGCGCAGAAGGACTTTTTCTGCTCGGTTGAGACTGATCTTCCTGAGCGACGTGGTTTTCGAGTTTCAAATACTCCTCCAAATTTAAAATTCAAGAGTGTGTTTTTGCCACCAGTGGTGCAGTCAGAGGCACTTGGCACGGCTAACCCTGAAATCTGGTTCAGCTCACTTTTGTGCTTTTGTGTAGCCGACTGTTTCCAACACTTCCAAACACTCGTCTGGAAGAGCGAAGCAAAAATCAATTTTGCTAAAATGCAACTTGGTCATAATATTTTTCCTGTATTTCTAGACTGTAGACTGAAAACATTTGGGTTTCACATTTAAAATAGAAAAAAAATATGAAAAGAAGACAAACGATCAATATGTCAGCTTTTATTTCCAAGTAGATAGCATCCAAACCCATCCATTTCTCTTGTAAGCAAAAGTATTGGAAAATGTGACTCTAAGGTGTGTTATATTGCCCAGGTGTGTCCTGATACATTGGTTTTTCAAACAATAAGCAGTGCTGAATGTCTGAATATCCTTAATAAGAAAGTCGTCACTGGTGTACTAAGTAATACGGTGGCCGAGAAAGCCCAGCGCAGTGCAAATTGAAAAGCGCTGCAAAAGCACAAAACACATCCATCAAAATTACAACACAGGCGCAGCAAATAGAAAAACGCGCTGCAAAAAGAAAAACGCGCTGCAAAAAGAAAAACGCGCTGCAAATAGAAAAACGCGCTGCAAATAGAACCACAACACAACGGAAGTGAGTCACAACACAACGGAATTTTCCCGGGGGACCTTAAAAGATGCTGTACCAGCTGTATACAAAGGACAATAAGTGGCAAACAAGCTTCTGAAAAGTAAGTTATGTTTATTACCTGTGATTGCCACGGTTGTGTGCATATTATTAAAAGTTCTGCTTCACAAAACGCCTTGTTTGCCACTTATTGTCTTTTGTACACATAGTGAAGTCCGAGACGTACAGTATCTTTTAAGGTCCCCCGGGAAAATTCCGTTGTGTTGTGACTCACATCCGTTGTGTTGTGGTTCTATTTGCAGCGCGTTTTTCTATTTGCTGCGCCTGTGTTGTTATTTTGATGGATGTGTTTTGTGCTTTTGCAGCGCTTTTCAATTTGCACTGCGCTGGGCTTTCTCGGCCACCGTAAAGTAACGTTAAACAGGTATATCAAGAGCAAGAGAAAAAACACAGCAGTAGTATGCAATGCACAAAAGCTCACTTTTGTGTAACGGACTGTTCCCAACACTTCCTAACACTCATCTAGGAGACAGTAGTTCAATGCACAGCATGGCATGTGGTTTGACTTCAACAGAGTAAAGCAAAAGTCAGTTTTGCTAACCTGCAACTTGGTTATAATATTTTACCTGCATTTCTTTTGTGGACTTTTATTTCCGAGTAGATAGCATTCAAACCCATCCATTTCTCTTGTAAGCAAAAGTATTGGGAAATTTGACTCTAAGATGTGTTATATTGCCCAGGTGTGTCCTGATACATTAATTATTTAAGCAATAAATAGCACTGAATGTCTGAATGTCCTGAAGAAGAAAGTCGTCACTGGTATATTAAGTAACAGATGTTGAAAAGGTAGATTAAGAGCAAGAGGAAAACCACAGCAGTTAAATACAGAAATAGTGTGAGTGCTATAAAGATAAAATACAAGAAAACACATACAAAAGTAGTGTGTAATGCACAAAAGCTCACTTTTGTGTAATGGACTGTTTTCAACACTTCCAAACACTCTTCCGGGAGTCAGTAGTTCAATGCACAGCATGTCATGTGGTTTGACTCCTGACCAAGCGAAGCAAAAGTCAAGTTTGGTAAACTGCAACTTGGTTATAATATTTTTTTTCCTGTATTTCTACTGACTGAACACATTTGGATTTAACATTAAAAAAATATATATGAAAAGAAGACAAAAGATCAACATTTACATCTGTGTCTGACAAACATTTCAGAGGATAGCACCTAAAATAGCATCCAACCCCATCCATTTCTCTTGTGAGCAAAAGTATTGGAACATTTGACTCTAAAGTGTGGTATATTGCCCCGGTGTGTCCTGATACATTGATTATTCAAACAATAAAGAACACTAAATATATGAATGTCCTGAAGAAGAAAGTCATCACTGGTGTACTAAGTAACAGATGTATCTGACTGTTTTGAACACTTTTGAACACTCGTCTGGAAGTCAGAAGATCAGCACAAAGCATGTCATGTGCTTTGACTCTCGACCAAGCGAAGCAAAAGTCAATTTTGCTAAACTGCAACTTGGTTGTAATATTTTTCTCCTGTATTTCTACTGTAGACTACACACATTCAGGTTTAACATTAAAAAAAAACATTTCAGCTTTTAATTCCAAGTATTTAAGCAAAAAATAAGAATTTCAAAAAATAAGCAGTGCTGAATGTCTGAATACGCTTAATAAGAAAGTCGTCACTGGTGTACCAAGTAACGTTGAACAGGTATATTAAGAGCAAGAGGAAAAGAAAAGAAAAGAAAAAGTGTTGTGCACTTTTGTGTAATAGACTGTTTCCAACACTTACTAACAGTCATCTGGACACACAATGTGCCATGTGGTTGGACTCCAACCGAGCGAAGCAAAAGTCATTTTTGCAACTTGGTTATAATATTTTCTGTGCCATTGTAAAACCAAATAGCTACAATATATACACTCCCCTCTAAACATATTGGAACATAAAGTGTCACGTCTGGTGCTGTTAGCTCCTCTGTCCCTTCCACACCCAGCTCTAATGGAGGTTCTCAGGTCAACAACTACATTACCCAGAATGCACCACCCGCTGACATCACGCACTCACCTGATCACGTGACACCTCACCTGCTTCCTCCAGGAAGTCCCGAATACTGATTACTGGCACTACATAAGAGCACTCCACACAAACACCCACGCCGCGTATTGTAGGTTCTCCTCATTACAAAGCGTTACTTTATCTCTTGTCTCAGTTTATCTTGTGTATGACCTTGCTTTTGTTTTCTCGACGCCGATTATTGCCTTTGCCTCTGATATTGGATTGCTTGTGTATTACCTGGACTGTGTTTTCAGTACTGCCTCTTGGATTACCTCTGACATTGGATCTCTCATGTATGAACTCTGGACTGTCTCTCGTTTATGGTATGGTTTTGTCTACATTGCTCTGGTTTCTGGTGATTACCCATTTTCTGTATCAACCACGTCTTACATCTGTTTATTTTTATAATAAACGTATTGTTTTATCAGTATCTGCACGTGTCTGCAATTCTGTGCTCACCATGACATAAAGGACCAATCCCTTTATTTCTACTGTAGACTGCACACAATTTGGGTTTGACATTTAAAAAAAAAGCTTTTATTTACAGGGATTTACATTTGCATCTGATAAATAGTTCAGAAGTTAGCCCCTTAGATAGCATCTGAACCCATCCATTTTTCTTGTGAGCAAAAGTATTGGAACATGTGACTGTCAGGTGTGTTTTGTTGAATTGATTATTTATAAACCATAAATAGCGCTGAATGTCTGTGTTCAATTCCAGATTTGGGTTTTATCTGTGCAGACTGCGCATTTATAGTTAGAAGAATTACCAACACAAAGACTAGAAAGCTGTCTATGGATGAAAAACAAGCAATTGTGAAGCTGAGAGAAGATGGAAAATCAATTAGAGCACAAATATTGGCCATAACAAGTACAACCATTTGGAATGTTCTGAAGAAGAAAGTCGTCACTGGTGTACTAAGTAACAGATATCGACCAGGTAGATCAAGGGCTTTCTAACCACTCTTTCTGATGGGTTAGATTTGATCTCTTAGGAAGACAGTTCTTATGAAATGTATTCTTTCCAAATTATATTTTAAATCCTATTAGAATACATTCTACACAATAGATAATAGACATCCTTAAACCATTCATGGCATGTTCTCATGGCACAAAAAATGGCACAAAAAACTTTTAATAAAATAATTCAAAAAGAGGAAATCATGACTTATCGCTTTCCTTATTAATATCAATCAAATTATTAGTTTTAAGCTATTCATGCAGCCTTTACAGTGGACCAACAAAATTGTTTAAAAAGTTAGATCATTATTCTGTAATGATAATACAGGTAATACAGTACATACATCTACAGATTTCCTATCTTCTCTTGGCTTCGGCTTACAATGTAGGACGTGTATTAGTTTATTTGCTTGTGAGAGTTTATGTCGCTACGACTCCAAACCCACGGCAGATGCAAAGCGACTCATCTTCACCGCGTTAGCTTAGATTTAAAAGGAGTGCAAAGCAACCACACGTCCAAAATCACAGGGTGTCTGACTGTCTTCGTCACGAAGCTGCTGCAGCTGGGAGAATGATAACAGCTCTATTTTCTCCTTTTCTTTTCAAACAGTTTTACGCCATGTCTGAAACCTGACAGCACCAACTGCAGATCTTTTACAGCGACGAAAAGCGAGTGAATAGAACGTTTTCCCCTCTGTTGTTGTCGGGTAAAAGGCGTGTCATTACAAAGGAAGCTTCCACACACATAGTAGTGTTCATAATATCATTAAAAAATGGAAGTGATGGGAACAATAGAGGTCAAGCTAAGGTTGGCAAACCAAGAAAACTTTACAACTGTGTGTAGGATTGGAAGAAAGGTAAATGAAAACTCGTTTAGAAACATCATTTAAAAAAAAAAATCTCAAAAAAGATTGGGACAAGGTGTTACGTTTGAGTAAGGGGATGGACGTAAGTGTAGATATATAATTTCTCTTTTCAATTAATAAACAAGATAAATGAAAAACAGTAAACAAAACACGGGTAATGCAAAAAACTTACAAAAAACAAGGCTAGGATAAAATAAAACTTAAACAAAGACTAAGAAACAAAGACTGAGAAACAAAAACTAAGAAACAAAGACTGAGAAACAAAAACCAACCTGACACATACACAGCAAGGTATCACACAAAAGGCTAGACAAGGATACATACGGACAGCAAGGATACAAAAGACTCGACACTGCACATTCAAACAGAGGGGCTTAAATACATGAGGAGAGTGAGAAACACCTGGGCTTGGATGACGAGGGGGCGGGGTTACAGACAAGACACAGGTGAGAACACTAATTGCTAGGGCAGGGCTGGGGTGGAGCTAGGGTGGAGACAGGTACAAAAACACAACAAAAGCACATGGCTGGGAACACTTGACAGGAAACAGAGGGGCAGGAGCACAAGAGACCAAATTAGGTCGAAACAGAAGACAGACATGGGCTAAGGTGTTACATCACCCCTCCTCAATGGCGCCACTACCAGAGGCGCCGAGAGAGAGGGAACAGGGACTGGACAAGGGACACGAACGGAGACTGGACAGAGGACTGGACAGGGAATGGAAACTGGACAGGAGACGGAGACCGGGCAGGGAACTTGACATGGGACAGAGACTGGAATGCAGACTGGGACGGGGACAGGACACATGGCTGAACAGGGGACTGGACACAGGGATTGACCGAGGACTAGACAGGAGACGGAGACTGGACAGGGAGCTGGGACTGGACAAACGACTGGACAGAGGGCTTAGACTGGACAAAAGACTGGACAGGGGGCTGAAACACAGACTGGACAGTGGCCGGGAACTGGGACTGGACATGGGGCTTAACACTAGACAGGAATGCAGATGGGTAGTGGACGGGAACGAGGACTGGACAAGACTGGACAGGGGAACTGGGACAAAAACATTGACAGGGATGGACACAAACACAGTGATGGGAACAGGAACTGAAACACAAACTGAAACAGGTACAGGGACACAGAGGGAAACAGGAACTAATACAGGGATAGACACGGGTACAAATACACACATAGACTGGAGCCCAGGACTGGTGAGGTTCAAAGTCTTAGGGGCCAGCCTGGGCAGAGTTCGAGGGTCTGGAGCAGGAGACCCTGGAGCAGGTCGGGGAGCACACGACCTGGGGGTGTGCTTAGTTCTGGGAATGGGCACAGGGTCAGAGGCTGCCGGAGCCGCGGGCACAGGGTCAGAGGCGGCCGGAGCCGCGGGCACAGGGTCAGAGGCGGCCGGAGCCGCGGGCACAGGGTCAGAGGCGGCCGGAGCCACGGGCACAGGGTCAGGAGCAGTGGGTACCACATGGGTGGCAGGCACTGCTTGTGCTGGAGCTGAGGCTGTTGCAGCGGGAGCTGCTGGTGCTGGAGCTGAGGCTGTAGCAGCGGGAGCTGCTGGTGCTGGAGCTGAGGCTGTAGCAGCGGGAGCTGCTGGTGCTGGAGCTGAGGCTGTAGCAGCGGGAGCTGCTGGAGCTGTAGCAGCAGGCGCTGCTGGTGCTGGAGCTGAGGCTGTAGCAGCGGGAGCTGCTGGTGCTGGAGCTGAGGCTGTAGCAGCGGGAGCTGCTGGTGCTGGAGCTGAGGCTGTAGCAGCGGGAGCTGCTG
Organism: Astyanax mexicanus; assembly: GCF_023375975.1. Classification (NCBI taxonomy): domain Eukaryota; kingdom Metazoa; phylum Chordata; class Actinopteri; order Characiformes; family Acestrorhamphidae; genus Astyanax; species Astyanax mexicanus. The sequence continues at coordinate 10,131,476 of NC_064425.1, read as the reverse complement.
GTGCATGAGCTGGGGCAGCAGGCGCGGCGGGTGCAGCTTGAGCAGGCGCGGCGGGTGCAGCTTGAGCAGGCGCGGCGGGTGCAGCTTGAGCAGGCGCGGCGGGTGCAGCCTGAGCAGGCGCGGCGGGTGCAGCCTGAGCAGGCGCGGCGAGTGCAGCTTGAGCAGGCGCGGCGGGTCTAGGAGCTCGTGACCTGGGAGTAGGCACAGGAGCAGAGGCGGGTGGCCCAGGCACATGAACTGGGGTGGCAGCGGGCAGCGCTGATCCAGAGGCGGCAATGTGTACTTCATCAGTAGTTACACTGTAGTTACATGGATTGTTACCGTGTAACTACATAGTACTTAGGGACACTTATTATAAAGTGGGACCCTAAACTTCTCAAGAGTTAATTACTCAAATTTCTTGTCTTTTAATGTGTTTAAGAGCATCAGTTTTAAAGTTGTAAAGAGGTAGAGTTGGTATACAGTGAATAGCAGCAACATAAAACAATAAGTATTAGGGCAAGGCAAAAGAGTCGTCAAAAATACAAAACGGGTCAGTGACAAAAGAGCAATAAACAAATAAAACGAGAGGTAGAAAAGCTAGGAACTGGATCCAAAACCAAGCAACGAGGAACAGAAACAGGGGGGTATTTAAACAAACAAGACAGGTGTAGGTAATCAGAAGCTTAGCGAGTGAGAATGCCGTAGCTTCACGTGATCAGCAGAGTCTGAGAGGTCTGGTGTAGGTGCATGCAAGGAGTTGGAGTCTTTAGTGTGGAGTCTTTGGTTCATGACTAACAACACATTCGCTCATAGTAATCAGAAATTTCAGTTTTAGCGACAGGAACTGTTTTAAAACACATCAGATTTTTTTTATGCAATTAAAAGGGTTTTTACCTTAAGAAACCTCTTAATTATGTATGAATGAGTATTCAGCAAGTTACCACTAATTGGTTTGATTAGGGCATTTATTCTGAGCTTATTCTGCACTGAAAAGGGGGCTACATCCAAAGAACAGCCCTGTGGTCAGAGACTGGGCTACACAGGGAGGTACAAGGTAGGATTTTCTAATAAAGCAAATGGGAGTCTGTAATATCAGAGTTAATATTTCTTTTCAAGGCCCAGGGACAGAATATTGAAGCCTCCGCAGCTTGTCCAGTGGTGCCTTTTGAAGTATAGTGAGGCCATGTCACTACAGTAAAAGAGAAGGTATCATTAAAGTGTAAAGGCTGATGGAAGTCGTTGAAGTAATGGGCTCAGTTCAGGGTCAATATGTCAGGCTTCTGCCTTTTTATACAGGCTTTAACACTTACAGTGGAACAGTCTTGGTCGAAGTAATGGTTGTTCTTACTAAGGGCTTCTGTGTAAATTGCTTCAGCAAATCAGAGGAATGTCGGGCTGTCGTGGACTCAACCTCGTTTGGATAATGTGGTTGGAGGGAGACCTGGATGAAGTGCAAAACAAGAAGTCTAAGCTGATGCAGACAAGAACAACATTACCTTTGTTGTCGAATTCAGTTTCCTTATCAAATCTAAAGACAAATGAGTTACAGTATGAAAGCCTTGTGATGATGGCCTCAATCTTGCCTTTGGTAGGGAACAACCAACTTTGTCACTACTAAGGGAAATACTGTATCTACATCCACCAGCAGATCTGTGGCAAGAAAGCAATAATCAGTAAATAAGGATGCTTTCCCATCTGCTTTTACTTGGTCTGTACTTCCTGACTTTTCCGTTTGGGTTCAAACCAAAGTATCAAGTGGGAAAGTGGACGTAAACCACAGTCCAGAACAAAGAATTAGAGTTTGGTAACAAAGACAAAACTGTAATGGTGATGGTAGTAGCTTCATACTCTAGAGTTGTTGTCCAAAGTAAATCTGAAGACAAATGAGTTACAGTATGGACACCTTGTGGTGATGTCTTGATGGCTTCCATCCTACCGTTGTTGAGGAACAACCAATGTTGTCACGGCTAAGAGGACAAACAGTATTTGAGCCCATCACTCAGCTTCTCTGTGGAAAGAAAGCCATGATCAGTGAGTTTCCCATCTGCATTGGTTGGTCTGGACTTTCTGACTTTTCAGTTTGGGTCCTGACCAAAGTATCAGGTGTGAAAGGGGGTGTGAACTATTCTGTCTAGTTGAAAACTTGGTGGTTAGTTGTGCTAGAATGGCAGCATACCATCTTCAGTAATGAGTCTGAAGTAATGAATTTTGTGTTTGTATAATGCCTGGTGTATTTGTGTATTCAGGAGTTCCATACACTTGCATACAATGCCAGAGGACAACGGTTGTCCACACACTCCACTGCCATCTCAAGAGCTGCATTGCCAGACCTACTCCTGATCATAAATTTGGGCGATGTGATTGGACATGCTATCAACACTCCTGTACCCCTACTGCAAAAACTGCAGGAACTTCGCGAGATTATTCAAGCTGCATGGGGATGGATCATCATAGTACACAACATTCAATGTTCATCTTTCATTTCACCAAATTGAAAACCTCTGGAATATAATCAAGAGGAAGATGGATGATCACAAACCATCAAACCAAGCTGAACTGCTTGAATTTTTGCATCAGTAGTGGCATACAGTTATCCAAAAGCAGTGTGTAAGACTGGTGGAGGAGAACATGATGCCAAGATGCATGCAAACTGTGATTAACAAATAGGTTTATTCCACCAAATATTATTTTCTGAACTCCTAAAAATTTATGAATATGAACTTGGTTCCTTTGCATTATTAGAGGTCTGAAAGCTCTGCATCTTTTTTGTTATTTGACAGCCCAACATTACACTACTAAGTTAATCCTGCAAGAGGAGGCCTTACCTTTTCTGAAATCATGCTACTTTTTCTGAAGGTAAGATGTTTTATTAGGACAATGCTTGTCCACAGAGTCTTGCATTCTCAAGAGCTGCATTGGCAGACCTATCCATGATCAGAAATTTGGGCGATGCGATTGGACGTGCTATTAAAACTCCTATACCCCTACCAACACTTCTATACCCATATTAACACTCCTATACCCTTACTGCAAAAACTGCAGGAACTTCATGAGAATATTCAAGTTGCATGGGGACAAAATATCATCCATTAATCATTTATTTTTCCTGGTAACCTTTTATATTCTTTCTGAACAGCTCTGCAATTTGACACTTACTTCCTTCTGGGTGCAACAATATTTTCTTTGAGGGTGAGCGCATAAGCAATCCTTTTCGAACTGCCAGCGTAAGAGCTGTGCTCTCGTTTTTTTTGTTTGTTTGTTTTTCTTTTCATCCAGAGACTTTTTTTTTTGTATGAAAGCACCAGGTTAAACTGGACAAGCTGGTCCTACAGCAACAGGAAAATGGCAAAATCTACTTCCCACCCCTCCCTTTACTTTAGCCTTTCTCAGAACTCATTTTTTTTTTCAGCCTGAGATGAAAATATAATGATGCGTTTGCGAGCGGAGGCTGCCGACGGCTCACGGCTATTCGCTCTGGCAGTGATGGCCTCTTGAGCTTTAAAAGCTCCGGGTCCTAGTCAGATCCATTCCAGGCGCACTCCAGCTGAAATGAAACGTCCACCACTTCAGACAAATGGATCACGACAGAATACAGTCAATTCCAAGGGGTGGGGGGGGCGGGGGGGTGGGTGGGCACATACACAAGTACATATACACACACACAGGAAAACACACACACTCTCCTGCAATGCTTCTAAATATGACGGGGCTCTGAAATACGTCCGCAGCCCTGAATGGACTCTGGCGTGAGGCCTTCATTTCATTCTTTGCCATTTATATGACTCAATACGTTTTTTTTTCTTTATTTATCCAGTGGAATGAAAAAGTTTGGGCACCTCTGATTTGAATCAGCAATTGAATTGAATCAGATTTCAGTTACATATATCATACAGTCGATGAACATTTGATATGATATTTGAGAAGTGAAATAAAAAAAAAATTATAGGATTTACAAAAAAGGGTGCAATAATTCTTGAAAACAACATATGGCAGGTGCATACGTTTGGCCACCCCAACAGAAAAAAAATGTACATCAATATTTAGTATATCCTCCTTTTAAATCTTATTTCTTAAAACTTAATTCCACTTCTCCACTATCACTCTGTTTTTCTGTTCTATGATATATTTACCAGAAATTGCTGATCGGAATTAACAATGAATTAACAATTTTAAAAGAAAAATAATGAAAATTATCTGGGATGCCCAAACTTTTCATACCACTGTTTTCGAACCGCTTAAAAAATGATGAGTTTCTTTGATTTTACCAAATTGAAAACCTCTGGAATATAATCCAGAGGAAGATGGATGATCTCAAGCCATCAAACCAAACTGAACTGCTTGAATTTTTGCACCAGGAGTGGCGGCATAAAGTTATCCAAAAGCATTGTGTAAGACTGGTGGAGGAGAACATGCCAAGATGCATGAAAACTGAACTATTCCACCAAAGAGTTCTGAACTCTTAAAGCTTAGAAATGTTTTTTTTTTTTTTTGCATTATTTGAGGTCTGAAGGCTCTGCATCTTTTTTGTTATTTCAGCCATTTCTCATTTTTTTGACAATGACAATATTTTTATTATTGTGTGGAATTTGGGAGAAATGTTGTCTGTAGTTTATAGAATAAAACAGCAAAGTTCATTTTGCTCAAACATATACCTATAAATAGCAAAATCTTTTTTTTTTCTTTTTTTTCAGAGCTGTATATATTTACAGTCTTGGCTCAAGCTCAGGATCTGCAGTTTTTCCTAAATTGGCAGAGTGGCTGAGATAATGGGGGTGAAGGTTTATATACCTAGATGGGATTAGATAGATTATCCTTCAAGCTGGACGAGCGAGACATGAAAGAGAGCCAGAGAGAGAGAGAGAGCTTGAACAAAGCCAAGTGTCTGTCCGTGTTTAGCATCAGAGAGATGGAGGATCGCAGGTGTACTTCCCAGTCTCTTCATTTCCTTCCAAATGATCTGCAACAAGACTGGCCCATCAAAGCCACAGGGGCGCAGCAGGGGGTGGGGGTGGTGGCAGGGGTCTGAGCTAGCTCCCAGGAACTCCCGGGGCACGAGCTACATCCATCCTCTGGCCCAGAGCGTCCCACCTACTCGTAATTTCCATTCAGTGGCCACAGCATGGAACAGCAGAGGGGGTGAAATGAGGAGCTGTACTGGCCAGTCCATCCATCAGTCAGCCAGTCAATGGCACACCAATAACAGGGAGCTGTGATGATGGTGTGTGTTGTTAATATACAGGGGTTGGACAAAGAAACTGAAACACAATCATTTATAATTTACTGTCCCAATGGCTGTTCTGGTGGAAACAGGAGAGTTGAGGTGCACATGGAATTCTGCCGTGATTTGATCAGCCGTGGTTTTATGTTTTTTGGATACAATCCGGGTTAGCACCCGAACATCCCTTTCAGACAGGTTCCTCTTACAGCGTCCACAGTTAATCCTGTTGGATGTGGTTGGTCCTTCTTGGTGGTATGCTGACATTACCCTGGATACCGTGGCTCTTGATGCATCACAAAGACTTGCGTCTTGGTCACAGATGCGCCAGCAAGACGTGCACCAACAATTTGTCCTCTTTTGAACTCTGGTATGTCACCCATGATGTTGTGTGCATTGCAATAATTTGAGCAGAACTGGGCTCTTACCCTGCTAATTGAACCTTCACACTCTTCACGCTCTTACTGGTGCAATGTGCAATTAATGAAGACTGGCCACCAGGCTGCTCCAATTTAGCCATGAAACCTCCCACACTAAAATGACAGGTGTTTCAGTTTCACTGCCCAACCCCTGTATGTGAATCAACACTTGGATGAATAGAAAAATTAAATCGCTCTGGTCAGGGCCAACTACAGCCATTTGGATGCCCTTGGCACAAATGCTTTGGCTCATGCAAAACTGCATGGACACTTTTCCTAAGTTTGACCTCCCAATTCTCCAAAATGCTACAGTAAAATCACTTGATACTCATGTCATTATTAGTATGGAAAAGGTTCTTCAAGAATCTAATATTGTCATTGGATAACAGTTTGATTTAATGGTTTTATAGGACTCCAAATTCTGGATTATGCAAAACTAGACAGAAAGAAATGAAAAGATAATGATGGATTTATTAGTTCTATTCTGAGGTTCCACCTACCTACCTATCTACCTACCTACCCACCAACCCACAAACCCACCAACCTTCCTTCCTTCCTTCCTTCCTTCCTTCCAGGAAAATGGAAAAGCTACTGTAATGTTTAGCGCAGATAATGAATCTTTCTTATGTATTGAAACTTTAAATATTAAATCTCACCCATTTAAAAATGACATTTTTATAGCCTCCAACATTGAGACCAGGCTATTATATAACATTTAAATAAATTCCACGAGAAGCAGCAGCAGGCTATAGGAATGACTACACACTGATGGTGAGTGAGAGGAGGGAGGACATGCTCAATACGCATATAGCCTGACCAACATCATGTAACAAAAAAACAAAAACTGCAGAATTGCCCCATAGACCCCTGTTCAACTAAAGGGATAAACTGAGCATGCCCAGAGTAAAAATAGATAGCTTGGCCTCAAATAGGTTTCAACTACAATTTGCCATTGACTAATTTAATGTGATTTAGAATACTTTTTTTCTAACCTTTTTTTGATTCCTGTAATAGAATTAGAATCTTCTTTTCTGTGCATTACAGATAGAAAACAGCATTCTTACATTTTCTTTTTCATCACTGGAGATGAGAATTTAGGGGTAAATAGAAATCATTTATATAAGGAGTTCTTCTTTATGGGGTGATATTACCTAAAAGTTGTCCATGATGACTATTTTGTGTGGAGTCCTATAAATCCTATAAATGTTTATTTAAGTTTATGTTAGTTGTCATTAAAGGCTAATATAGATGTTATGTGTCCTCAAAAAATGTACCGTTACCAAAAGTTCTTCTATTTTGCTTTTGGGACCCTTGATCTCGGGGTCCGCCAGTATTCAGGAAGCACACTGGGTCACCATTTTCATAATGACGCTACACCCTAACAGCTCTGTACGATGTCAAAAGGTCTCTCGCGATGTTCTCTGCAGTTCTGCTTTATGATTTCTCAAAAAGTTCCTCATTTTTCTTCTCTTCTTCTACTTGACTTCACTTACTTTATTAAACGTCACACAGTCTTTTCAATATGTGAACGTTCTTGAGTGATACAGTTCTTGACCTAGAGATACAGTGGCATTAAATGATTGTCACTAGTTGTCATAGGCCCTATTCATACCTGGTTTCTCGAGGACGCAATGTAACCTGATCTTTTGAACCACATTCAAAGTCAATTGGAGACATTGGAGGTGGTTTAACCCTTTGAACTCTAGGCTGCTTTGGTGTGTTTTTTTCTCAGTTTTTGTCAGTTCCTCTTTTAGGTCTTATAACACAGTAATTATATCAGACAGCCTCGTGCTCTGAGCTCTTTTACTCCAGAAACCATACGGCTGCTCAAAAATATAATAATTTAAATGTAAAAGGAAGCAGAATTATTATATTTACCTGGAACTGATCATGTTTTAGTCAAAATTTTACCGAGTGCCTGTTTTTTTTTTTACTTATTTTTGAATGTATAGACTTTAAATATATTCACACCTAAGATATCTTTTCAAAAATAATTAGACTAGAGTGTTTATGAGCTGAAAACATAAGAATATTAATCATAGTTCATTGCATGGTTTATTAATTATTACTTTGACAAAAAAACATGGAGAAACAGCATCAGGAGGAGTTATTTTTCTTGATAATCAATAATCACACCTCTAGGATACATGTAGATACTAAAAACCTGACACTCAGAGCAGCCTATGCCTTTCAGTATTTTAACCAGGACACACAAAGAAAACTACAAACAAAAATGTAAACTCTTTAAATAAAAATGTTTAGTGCAAAATAACTACTTAGTACAAATGTGCAAGTAAAATAAAAACTATATAAAGTAGTGCGCACACCATACCTAGCTTTAGTTTGAGTAAAGCAGGTAGTTTCACACTTTTTCTGTGGACACTTTAGAGTCTTTATTTACTGATATTATTTGGTTTGAAACATCATATAAATATGTTTGAAGCACTAAAGGTAAATAATATTGGTTGGGGAAGGAGATCTCACTTTTTTAGGTGTTTTTCTCAATGGGTTTCTTGTAGATTTAGCTTTACCGCACTGGGATCATCGCTATTTTTAGAACGATTACGTTCTGCCCTTTCTAACCATATATGGATTATGTTTAAGTGTGAAGGGATTCCTGAGTAATTAAGCTGAGAACACAAGGTGCGATTTTGGACGGAAAATCCATCCGTAGGGTCTAAGGTGTATATAACTGGTATTTAAAATGTGTCACATGTGAGTTCTTGTGAACAAATTCCTTACATCATTTTCACCAGTGGCTGTGTCACGCCTAATACAGACTGTGTAGTTCAAAACCCAGACAATCTCCGCCTTAAGACTACAACCCCCAACATGCATCTGGTAAATGGAAGAATGGATGTCAAACAAATCCCAACACATTCTGGTGCATTCTAGGCAAAACATCAAACAAACTGTTGATTAACTCTGAAGATGAGTAAAAGAGATAATCGATCGTAGACATACCCTTTTAAGCAAATTAAATTAAATCAAAATTAGGCTCAAGCTAATGGTTTAATATTAAAAATGTTAAAATCTTAATAGATGTTAAATAACGCAGCACCAATATTGAAAACACAAGCAAACAATCTTTGCTCATTGATATTAAATGTTATATACTGTTTATTTTACTAGAAAATGATTTAAACCTAATCTTGGACTGCATTACATTTTGAATGGAGACTTTCCATAGAAAGGGGAATATCAGTTAATGAAGAGCATTAAAGAGCATCACTAAACCCTAAACCTTATTTTTTTATATTAATAGCTGAAATGTGTTCCTTTAAAGTAATAAAAAACAAGAGTCCAGCTTACAATTTCGCTTAAAACATTTCCTAACTTAAAAAAAAAAAACTTTTATTGTGGCAATTTTTGCATCTGCAGTGCCCTTACTGGTTCAACTGTGCTATAGGTGAGCGTGATGTGTCCGTATATTTTGTTACGCAGACACCAAATCACAATATGCAGATCAGTCAATCAACAATACCGCCCCTCTGCTGACGTACAACCATCTGCGTCTCATCGCTATCAGAGACACACTGCTGCTGAGTCAGCTCAGCCAATCTAAACCCATACATCATCCAGTGCCCCTTCCAAACTACCCCTCCCATTTTTTTTGCCTATTTCAAATTTGTGCTAAGGATAGACTCAGTAAAAATTAGGTGGTTTACTGCCCCTTTAACTGTTCCCTTAACTAAAGAAGCAAACTAAAATAGCAAACAGTCTGAACTTCTCTAGTTTTTTTTGTTTTTTTTTTGAGGAGAGGAATGACGGAGGAGAGACGGAAGGGATTATGGAGCTATTAACATCAGTCTTGATGTAATGCGGGTCACGGTCTAAAAGCCTAGCATGACGGGATTCGGCTCATTTGAATGCTGATGAAGACCGGTGAAGACCTGTGTTAACAGAGAAATGGCTCGAGAGGCTGATGAGGAGCCTGGGTCTCTAGAGTTTTCCACACCATGCTGAACGTTAGCTTTAAATACTGGAGTTTCTTAAACAGTTTTTTGAACAGAAGAAATTATATGAGGTGAATCCTTAGCAGAAGGTTAAAAACATCAAATGGACCCAATTTTCCCAGCAAAAAGATCAGATATCTGTTGAACATCTAAAGTTTCCTGATTCCTGATTATGTTTCACTCAGGAGCTTCAAGGCTAACATGGCTTACATATACGTGTTGATCTAATTACGAGCAGAGAATAAGATGTTTGGCTGTGTACACCTTCAATTTCAGAAGCTTTGATGGTCAGTAATTAAATTTCCTGTCCAAATAGCTACAGAGATACCGTAATTACAGTCGGTAAGGGGTTACAATGTCATTTCTAAGCCTGCAGGCCCTGTGTAAGGTGCATTGTGATGGTCATTGCTATCTCACACCCTGCCAACAGTTTATTTTTTGCCTTCTGCATGTGTCATTGCTTGTGGACATATCTACACTAGTTGGAGTGGTGTGCATTGCTATCTTGGCAACACGAGAATGCACAGCGCATTTACACCCAGCTCGTTACACACACCACTGATATCACTACCTCACACGATGTCCTGACACTGCACATGCACACTTGCATAAAGCAAATCACCTGAATATTGATTTCACCTGTGCACCTCAGTATAAATACACCTTCACTCCACACACACCACGCAGAGTACTGTCAGGTTTACTCAAATACAAAGTGTTATTCCTTGTGTGTTATTGTCTCTCATTATGATCTTGTTTGTTTTTTTTTTTTTTTTGTTTTTTTTTTCGCCTTCACCATTTTTGCCTGCCCTATGACCCCTGGACTGTTACCATTTTTGGTATGCTGCTTTATGTCTCTCTGGCTGTTATTTACTGGTATTGGCACTTCTTCAGTTGACTACTCCCTGTGCTTTATTTGATAAAATATCCATTTTCATATAAATGTCATTTTTCTTTTAAGTATTAACTGAATCCCTGAAGAGAAATTAGCCCTGGTCAAAAAGAATAGATGCAGAAGGTGAGGTAGGGGTCCTTATTTTATTTTTTATTTTTTTTTTGTCTTATCTGTTGAATTCAAGTCATATTTACTCAAAAGTATCACTACCTCACACGATGACCTGACACTGCACATGGCACTTCCATAAAGCAAATCACCTGAATATTGATTTCACCTGTGCACCTCAGTATAAATATACATTCACTTCACACACACACCACACAATTTAATTCATATTTCATATTTGCTCAAAAGTCTACAATTACAGTGTCTGAATGGAAACGTGACTTTATGATATAAATTATCAACCAATGAGAGTTGAGCTGAACAGTGGCACTGTACATTGCTAAGTACCACAAAAACACAAATAAAATGCTAATAAAAAACTAAAATGTCATCAAACACAGCAGGACATTGAGATCAAACTTGGTTAATTGATTAATATGCTTTAAAATATGACATTAATGTTTCTAGATTGATCACATGTGTTAATGTTGCTAAACTGACAGGCTTCCTACAGCAGCATGTGTGTGAAATCAACACCCCCTGCAGTGAACAATACTAAAAATTAGTGCTGCAATATTGGGTATTGGGTCTCATGGGAAGCAGCTCAGCCTGACGTTATGCAGATCATTCAGAAGAACTGCTGACATGAACTTCCACTGATGCATTACTACCGCTCTTCAGTTCTGTTCACATTACAAGCCTCATAAATCAATTCCAATTTGTTTTTATCCAGATCGTATTTGGCTTAACGGATCTTGATGCTTAACATTTATGAATGTAAGTGATCTGCAGTTGTTTGAAATGTGAATGCTAACTGGCATAACGAAATATTATATTTTTCAGCTTATCAAACAAACTTTAATATCAGACAAAGACAACCTGAGTAAATATTACAAAAAAAAACTTTTTACATGATGCCTGTAACAAAGAGGAGGCAGGATGCAAGCGCAAGTCGGTTTTATTTTCCATATTAGAAAGAATAAACAAAGAACAAAACACTACGGAATAATATAAATAAAAGGTAACTGAAGCAAAACACTATAAAACAGAGGATAAATAAAAAAAACTGAAACAAACAAGCAAAAATAACAAACAATGAAACAAACTATATAAAGCAAACCTGGAAAAACTGAAGACAAAAAACACAGCAGGTCTGAGGCTAAACAAAACAGATAAACAAGATCCAGACAGAGTAACAGGACACAGTCAGACAAAAAGCGCGACAGAGAACAAAGGAGCACATGAGGTATTTATACACAGGCACACACTAGGGACACCTGTGGAGGTAATGAGGGGGGCGGAGTTACAAATGAGACAGGAGGGGTTACAGATGACAAGGCGGGGCTTAGGCGGAGACAAGACCAAAACACAACAGTAGCACATGGCTGGGAAACATGACAGGTAAACAATAGAGAACAGGCCAGGAGCAGGAAGGAACCAAAAAAAAAAAGGAAAGACACTGGACAGACACAGGCTAAGGTGTGACAATGCCAAAAGAGGGTTAACCAGTTACTAAATCCAAAGATTCACATACAGTACTTTTTCCACCCGGCACTCGAAGGACTTCTTTCCAAAATTTCCCCTCGGGGATCAATAAAGTATGTATCTATCTATCTATCTATCTATCTATCTATCTATCTATCTATCTATCTATCTATCTATCTATCTATCTATCTATCTATCTATCTATCTCTGTGAATGTTAACATGTTGTGTTCAATAAAACCATGCAAACTTATACATTTTTTTGTAAGGTATTAGTTTAAGAAGACTTTGTCTATTGTCTATTGTTGTGACTAAGATGAAGATCAGAACACATTTAATGACCAATTTAAACAGAAATCACATATTTTTTCTTGCAACTGTATATACAGTTCTGAAAAAGAAAAAATATGAGACTACTTAAAACTGATACGATACCAAATTGAAATCCTCTGGAATATAATCAAGAGTAAGATGGATGATCACAAGCCATCAAACCAAACTGAACTGCTTGAATTTGTGCACCAGGAAAAAATGGAGTGGCATTACGTTATCCAAAAGCAGTGTGTAAGACTGGTGGAGGAGAACATGATGCCAAGATGCATGAAAACTGTGATTAAAAACCAGGGTTATTCCACAGAATATTGATTTTTGAACTCTTAAAACTTCACGAATATAAACTTGTTTTCTTTTCATTTTATTTTGTTATTTCAGTTATTTCTCATTTCTCTTATTTTTCTGGAAATAAATGCTCTAAATGACAATATTTTCATTTGGAATTTGGGAGAAATGTTGTCTGTAGTTTATAGAATAAAACCACAATGTTACAACATTTTACTCAAACATATTTATCTATAAATAGCAAAATCAGGGAAACTGATTCAAAACTTAAGTGGTCTCTTATTTTTTTCTTTTAGACCTGTATATATTAGTTTCTTTTGCTAGGAGTTACGGCATACCCACCGTGATTTTAACTGCTGTATAAAAGATGTGCGAGGCTTTGATTCTCACTGTGATTTTTTTTTTCTTCTTCTTTCCCCCGAGTGAGAGCGTGAGCTCGTTCTGAGCACAGTTTGAGAATGAATAGAGAACATTACGTTAAACAGTGGTAACGACGGCCACTGCTGGGCAACTGTGAACACAATTAATGGTCCAGTTCAGCCAAAACTCTGCCGGGCGTTCTGAGTTACCTTTGAGAGACCTTGCTGGAGGAATTGGGCTGATTCCCAGACTGGCTCTCCTGCTTTTAATGCGCGGAGTAACGTTCGCCCAGAGAAAGTGATAATAAAATAATATTAAAAATGCAAGTAATGTTTGTCTCTCTCTCGTGGCTATTTTTTTTTTTATGCGGTCTGTAAATTATGCAAGCGTGGCGCTTTGTTTAAGCAAACTCGCAGCTGAACGAGAGAAATGAGAGACATTATTTATAGCCGCAGTTGTGGAAATCATGAGTGTGTGTGTGTGTGTGTGTGTGTTTGCTGTTCTGTAGTGCTACAGGGCATTGGCACAGTGAGCAAAGGCCGCTCAGATCGCTCAGAATCAAGTAGCTGTACACACACTTTAAAAACACACACAGACGCCACTGTCTGAGACAGCATCTGCGTCCGGCTGTGTGTGTGTGGTATGACTGTGGTTGGACTGTAGATTGAAACTAGAAAAGAAATACAGCTTGCAAAAGTATTCATACCCCTTGAATAATTTTATTTCTAATTTTTCCCATTTTCTCCACAATTTACACATCCAATTACCCAAGCCCCTCACTAGGACTCCCCCTATCACTAGTAATGCCCCAACACACCAGGAGGGTGAAGACTTCCTCAAATGCTTCCTCCGATACATGTGAAGTCAGCCACCGCTGCTTTTCGAGCTGCTGCTGATGCAGTGTTGGAAAGCAGCATCACTGCGCTAACGCTCGGAGGAAAGCACAGTGACTCGGTTCCGGTACATCAGCTCACAGATGCCCTGTGCTGTGGACATCACCCTAGGAGTGATGTGGGGAGAGAGCGCCATCTACTCTCCCGGAGGGAGCAGGGCCAATTTTGCTCCCTCTGAGCGCCGGCAGCTTGATGGGAAAGCTGCATGAGCGGGGGTTCGAATTGGCGACCTCCCACTCATAGTAGCAGCGCTTTAGACCACTGGACCACTCGGCGCCATTTTTTTGAGATTTTAAGTGATACACAAACACAAAGTATTGCATAAGTGTGAAGTGGAACAAAAATGATACATGGTTTTAAAAAGTCTCCCTGTATCAATACTTAGTAGAGTCCCCATTCGCTGCAATTACAACTGAAAGTGCTTTTAGGGGGATGTCTCTACCAAAAGCACTCATATTCCTTGAACTTGAGATTTTAAGAGACAGACCAACATAAAGTAAAACATAATTGTGAAGTGAAACAAAGATCTATCTATTACAAACCATCACTGACCATCAGTAAATTTTCCATTTCATTTGAAAATCAAGGGATCAGAGTCTGGAGGAAGAGCGGAGAGACACACAGTCCAAGCTGCTTGAGGTCTAGTGTGAAGTTTCCACAATCAGTGATGGTTTGGAGAGACGTGACATCTGCTGGTGTTGATCCACTGTGTTTTATTATCAGGTCTAAAGTCAGTCCAGTTTCCTGGAAAATCTTACAGCACTTTATGCTTCCCTCTGCTGACAACTTTTATGGAGATGTGGATTTCATTTTCCAGCAGGACTTGGTACACTGCCCACACTGCCTAAAGTACTAAGTGGTCTTATATAATATTCATTTTTCAATTTTCTGAGACACTGATTTTTGGGTTTTCATTGGCTGTAAGCCTTAATCATCAACTATAAAAGAAATAAACTATTAAAATAGACCACTTTTTGCGTAATACATCTATATAATATACAATATGAGTTTCACATTTTCAACTGAATTACTTGGGATGCACTAGTGTGTCTACAGCAGCTAAGCTAAGCTAAGTTAAACTGTATCTCCAGTTATCTCAGGAGGAGTTCAGCCTCCTTCAGGACTCCAGTTTAACCTCTGGCTGTGGAGAAGGTGCTGCAGTGTTCTGAGTCTTCAGGGCTGAGATGCTGCAACTGGAGCAGCTAGAAGGTGAAACAGTACACCTGCTCAGATGCTAACGTTTGAGTGTTTGGGAATGTGCGCACACACACACACACACACACACACTCAGTTCACAAAAGGCAATGCTTCACTGGTCTTTTTGGCAGAGGGAGAGGGGGTGAGAGGCTGAGATAGAGAGAGAAAGAGAGAGAGAGAGAGAAAGAGAGACCTTGGTTCTTTGAGAGGTTTGTTTATCCCCAGGTGAGGCTGTACTGCTGTAGATGAAGAGATAAAGACACTACCTACGCCCTCCAGCCTCCCCCGCCCAAAATTGATTCTCTCTTTTTATCTTTTTGAATGTTAAGAATGTGGCAAACAAAAACATGAATGGAAAAAGCCTAACATTTAGAACAAAGAATAATATTGCAAAAATAATTTTATGCTTAGATGAGATGGATAAGTCGAAATATTACTGATTATCACTGAATATCTCAGAGTATTACCAGCCAAAATACAGAAAAAAAATAATAATTTTTCTAATAAACTATGACATATCAAACTGTGGATATCTCAGATGCATCTAGTGATACAGCGTTCCTTTTCATAGTTTAATTGTTGATGCTTGACCTACATGTTGTAGAGCTGCTGTTACAATTAAGTTACCTGATCTTTACTCATAATACTCATAATATACTTAAAGTACTACTCTGTACAACCCTATACGTCTTATACAGTACCACCCTAGAGTCATAGCTCAGTGATTAGAGCACTGGGCCATCGATGACACTATTGGGCCCTCATGTATTACCTTATACTTAATGTACCACCCCATATTTGACTATTATCCTGGGCCATTGATGACAGGGTTGTAAAACAATAGGCTAATATAGGGTAGTATTTTTAGGTACAGGGTTTTACATGGTGTATAGGTTAGTATAGGTAGTAAACAAGACAAGGCAAGGCAAGGCAATACAAGACAACCCCTCTTATCCCTTACTGCTCCCCGGGTCTTGTCTTGTCTTGTCTAGTCTTGTCTTCTCCCTATACTAACCTATGCTCCCTGTAATACCCCATACTTAGAGTACTACCCTATATTAGCCTATTCTTCTTAGAACCTTGGCGTCAATGGCCCAGGAGAAAAGGCAAATATGGGTAGTACTTTAAGTACTAGGAGTATTACAAGGATTATATGTTAGTATAGGGAGTAGGAAAATCCCTCGCCAGGTCTTGTCTTGTCTACTCCCTATACTAACCTATACTCCTTTTAATACCCTATATTAATGTAGTACCCAATAAAACTACCCTACTGTGGTAACTCAGCGATTAGAACACTGTATCATCGACAACAAGGTTGTGGGTTCGAAACCCAGGTTATCCACCACTATGGAGCCCTTATCCCTCACTGCTCCCCAGGTCTTGTCTTGTCTTGCGTATTTTTTGCCTATTCTCCTTATACTTCCCTGCAGTGGTAGTAATTAGAGCACTGGGCGATTGCAACAAGGTTGTGGGTTCGAAACCTGGGTTATCAACCACTACTGGACCCTTATACCCTACTGCTCCCCAGGTCTTGTCTTGTCTTGCCTATTCTCCTTATACTACCCTACAGTGGTAGTGATTAGAGCACTGGGCCATCGACAATAAGGATGTGGGTTCGAAACCCAGTTTACCCACCACTATTGGGACCTTATCCCTCACTAATTTATAAATAATAGTTGTGAGTTTGAATCCTGGATTATCCGCCACCATTGGGCCTTAATCCATCACTGCTCCTGAAGGTTTTGTCTTGTCATGTTTTGTCTTCACCCTATACTAACCTATACTCCTTGTAATATGCTATACTTAATGCACTACCCTATATAAGCCTATTCTCTTTATACTAAGTTACAGTGGTGGCAATTAGAGCACTGGGCCATTGACAATATGGTTGTGGGTTTGAAACTTAGGTTATCCACCACTTTTGGGCCCTAATCCCTCACTGCTCCTAAAGGTCTTGTCTTGTCATGTCTTGTCTACTCCTTGTACTAACTCTATACTCCTTATACTACCCTACAGTGGTAATTTAGCAATTAGAGCACTAGGCCATTAACTACAATGTTGTGGGTTTGAAACCCAGGTTATACACCACTATTGATCCCTTATCCCTCACTGCTCAGGTATTTTCTCGTCTCATCCCTATACTACCCCATCTTACACTATATTCCCTAAACTATCCTACATTTCCTTTACTACCACCCATACCACCCTATACTACCCTCTACTCTGTTATACTACCAGAAATACCCTAACTCCCCTCTGTAATACCCCATGCTACTCTATACTACCTGAACTACCCTATGCTTCCTATATCACCATATACTACCCTATACTCCATATATTTTCATTCCTAATATGTACATACACCTGGATTTATCACTGTGGCAGTTATAACTGTTATAACTGGTTTTATTTTACCAAATCTCTCAGTTCCTCTTCACACTCATCTCGAAAGCTTATCAGTTTTTTTTTCCGTGTGACGCAGGAAATGTGCCAGAACATTTCTTTTTTCAAGCTTATATATGAGAGTGTGAAAAGTTGCTGAAAGTGAGGCTTGATTGATTCGGGATCTGGTTTGTTTTATGTTTTAATTACGGGCTCTTTTACCTCCGTCTTCCCCTCGCTTCCAGCCACGCAGGTTGAATTCTCAACCTGTTACGAATGAAAAGAAAAAAAAAGGGCTTTGAATTTGGACGTCTTTCACACGGAGCAGCGGGTGCTGTTTTTCTTTTTTTTTTTTTGCTGCAATTAAGACGTTCCAGATTTGAGAACTCATTTGAATAGTTCTCGGCAAGACAAACATATCAGGGCTTCCCTGATTGCGGCCAACTGCGTGTTTATTTATTCATGGACGTAAATAAATATGAAAAGTGAAATTAGGCAGTGTGGTTTTTGTCCCTTTCCCAACGCAAAATAAGCTTATTCATCCACGTCAAACTGTCTTCTAATACTGCGGGAAGAATTGCTCATTTAGGTTAATTGGCAGGGGCGACCTGTTCTGAAATTTTTAAGGCCATATGTGGAAAAGAAAACTGGGAGGCTCATCCTCTTAGGTTAAACCCAAACCATGATCAGCCAAAGCAGTAAAACTGCTAGTATCTATACTTCCACTTGTGTAATAAATATCAATACTTTTGAAACCTTTGACTATACCATAGTCAGCCACATTGCCAAATCTATCATTGATTAAAAATGTGTGGGATGCTATTGGACGTCCTTTCGACCCTGTTATACCCCTACCACAAGATTAGCAGGAACTGTGTGAGAATATTGCATGGGATCTACATGGAATTAATTATCACAGGAATCCATTAGGAACCTCTACCACCCTCTACATGCGGCAACATTTCCTTACACACTACTTCTCCTTATGTAGCTCAACAAATATCACCCATGTCAGATAAAAATATTTAAAAATGTGTTGTTTCTGGTAACATTTATCGGTACCACTTTAAAATAAAACTACCTTTATAAAGGGTTTATAAATGGTTTACAATTAGTTTATAAATGGTTGCTAATTAGGTTGTAAATGCCTTAAAAATCATTAATAATCAGTTATAACACATACGTAGAAAGGGCAACAATATAGATGGCTGTGGGTTCAAACAACAGGTCATTGTTGCCCTTTCTACATATGTGTTATAACTGATTATTAATGATTTATAAAGGCATTTACAACCTAATTAGTAACCATTAATAAACTGTAAACCATTTATAAACCATTTATAAAGGTAGTCTTATTTTAAAGTGGTACCCATTTATCTTCTTTTTCAATGGTATTGCAATAAGACTCTTCCATCTGGGTTCAACTTGATTGAATTTTCTTGATGATCATATACCCTGAACAGTGAAGCAGCATTGTTTTGAGGAGTGTTTTTTTTTTTTTTTTACTTAGGACTGGACAGCATGTTTCAACCTGCTTAAGGACGTTAAATTTGTGCTTTAGAGCTTCTGCTGATCCCAAAGTCTTTCGATTGGCATGGTCTAGACCATATGACCATGTACAACCAGTAGTACGCCCGATTGCACTTGTATTATCAATTATTTAATTGGTCGATTAGTAGTATATGTAGTAGTATGTGCATGTGCATTAAAGCATGATACGATAAGCTAGATAGTGTTCTAACAAACAGTGTCACTATAAAATAAACCTCTCTTACCCACATAGCAAATGAGTCATGGCCCAGTTCTGGCCCACACTTACCGCTGTCATCTGGCCCACATTCTGTCCAAAATTGGGTTCCCGCAACAGCGAGATGGTCCAGTTCTGACCCAAAATAGAAATGCTGTACAAACATTTTATCTGGTAGGTTGGATAAGGGCTTTGTGTAGTCCAGTGTTCTAATGCCACGACAGTCCTCAGATGTGACTGGTACAACTGGGTCTTAAAAAAGTTGGGGGCCATATCATACATCCTGCACAATTCGCGTCAAAATGCTCTTTGCTATCTTGCACGCCACGCACCTGTGTCATTAAAATAGCATCAGAGTTTAGGAATAAATCTACGCTGGTGGTCTAGAAGTGAGGTGTGTTCAGATAAAATTTCTGGCATATTGCTACCTTGGCGGTGGAAAACACTGGTGCGCCACTGACCGATTTAAACCCTGACAACAGCCAACAGTCACCATACCAATCTGAGCTAGCTTAGCTCAGCACGCGTACACCACTGCTATTCAAACAAAAGCAGCTTTTACATCAACAATAAACAGAACAGAATTCAAAATTACAGTAAATCACAATAATCCAACACAGGATAAACTGTAGCAAAATCATTAGTTAAAAATCGCACAAGTTCATGATTCTGTTTTCTGTTTAGCTATATTTTGGTATACATACATATACACTACCGTTCAAAAGTTTGGGGTCACTCAAACAATTTTGTGTTTTCCATGAAAAGTCACACTTATTCACCACCATACGTTGTGAAATGAATAGAAAATAGAGTCAAGACATTGACAAGGTTAGAAATAATGATTTGTATTTGAAATAACATTGTTTTTACATCAAACTTTGCTTTCATCAAAGAATCCTCCATTTGCAGCAATTACAGCATTGCACACCTTTGGCATTCTAGCTGTTAATTTGTTGAGGTAAGCTGGAGAAATTGCACCCCACGCTTCTAGAAGCAGCTCCCACAAATGGTTGGATGGGCACTTCTGGCGTACCACACGGTCAAGCTGCTCCCACAACAGCTCAATGGGGTTCAGATCTGGTGACTGCGCTGGCCACTCCATTACCAATAGAATACCAATTGCCTGCTTCTGCTGTAAATAGTTCTTGCACAATTTGGAGGTGTGTTTAGGGTCATTGTCCTGTTGTAGGACGAAATTGGCTCCGATCAGGCGCTGCCCACTGGGTATGGCATGGCGTTGCAAAATGGAGTGATAGCCTTCCTTATTCAGAATCCCTTTTACCCTGTACAAATCTCCCACCTTACCAGCACCAAAGCAACCCCAGACCATCACATTACCTCCACCATGCTTAACAGATGGCGTCAGGCATTCTTCCAGCATCTTTTCATTTGTTCTGCGTCTCACAAACGTTTTTCTTTGTGATCCAAACACCTCAAACTTGGATTCATCTGTCCACAACACTTTTTTCCAGTCTTCCTCTGTCCAATGTCTGTGTTCTTTTGCCCATCTTAATCTTTTTCTTTTATTAGCCAGTCTCAGATATGGCTTTTTCTTTGCCAATCTGCCCTGAAGCCCAAAATCCCGCAGCCGCCTCTTCACTGTAGATGTTGACACTGGTGTTTTGCGGGTACTATTTAATGAAGATGCCAGTTGGGGACCTGTGAGGCGTCTGTTTCTCAAAGTAGAGACTCTAATGTACTTATCTTCTTGCTTAGTTGTGCAACGCGGCCTCCCACTTCTTTTTCTACTCTGGTTAGAGCCTGTTTGTGCTGTCCTCTGAAGGGAGTAGTACACACCGTTGTAGGAAATTTTCAATTTCTTAGCAATTTCTCGCATGGAATAGCCTTTATTTCTAAGAACAAGAATAGACCGTCGAGTTTCAGATGAAAGTTCTCTTTTTCTGGCCATTTTGAGCATTTAATTGACCCCACAAATGTGATGCTCCAGAAACTCAATCTGCTCAAAGGAAGGTCAGTTTTGTAGTTTCTGTAATGAGCTAGACTGTTTTCAGGTGTGTGAACATGATTGCACAAGGGTTTTCTAATCATCAATTAGCCTTCTGAGCCAATGAGCAAACACATTGTACCATTAGAACACTGGAGTGATAGTTGCTGGAAATGGGCCTCTATACACCTATGTAGATATTGCACCAAAACCAGACATTTGCAGCTAGAATAGTCATTTACCACATTAGCAATGTATAGAGTGTATTTGTTTAAAGTTAGGACTAGTTTAAAGTTATTGTCATTGAAAAGTACAGTGCTTTTCCTTCAAAAATAAGGACGTTTCAATGTGACCCCAAACTTTTGAACGGTAGTGTATATGTTTCTTTCTTTCTTTCCTATTTTTTTTTTTCATTCTCTGTTTCTCTCCCTTTACATCCTTCTGCATCTTACTCTCTCCAACGCTGAACCCCCTAACTGTATGAAATGTATATATGTATATAGAAATTAAACAAATAAATGAAGAAACAATAACATGTAAATAGTCCTCCGAAGAGAGAGGGTGGTCGCGGAATAAAGAATAAAATAACATTGCTGTTCCTGTAAATGAGCTGCTGGCATACTTTTACAGCATCAACATGCAGGTCAGTTTCCCCTGCTGAGACCCACAAAGCACAACACTGTTAAGATACCAACGTGCCAAAGTCAGAGCTCACCCGCCTCTCAAAGAGAATGGCAAGGGAAAGCTGATTGTTGTGATGCTTTATGTCATGTTATGCTCAAAGCACACCCATGATTAATTATAAGAATTAGTACATTACGTTTTGAGCTGTGCAAGGCTTATTTTTTGCACCCTAAATCCAGTTACGCAATCCACTATTGACATCTTTCCTATAGATCTCTAAAATAGAGCCCTCAGACTGTCAGCAGAGCTGCTTCCATCTGACAGAAATCCATCTTCTTTAAAATCCCGCAGCCCCAGTGGAATATCTCCTAATTTTCCAATTAGCGTGGAAGTGAGAGAGGCAACAGCTACTTGGCAAATTGAAACAAGCAGAGGTCATTAGCCGGGATGAGATGTGGCCTCCGCAGGCGCTGTGTATGTGGCAGAGGTGCCTCTTAAAGAGGGTCTGCTAGAGGTGCACTACGCACAGTGAATCCAAATCTCTACAACTCAAAAACCTGCATTGAAAAGAAGAATATTTTGGCAGCTTCTGAAGGAATTCTCAACACATTCTTATTTTTTTTAATAATATGCTCTTCATATTCCTACCCAGGCATGTGGAGCAGTTGCAAATTGTCCCTATTGCAGCTGTTTTTTTATTATTGCTACTTACTTTACTTACATGTGGGAGGTTGGTGTGGGTGGTGTTGGATGAGGGTGGGTGAAATTTAAAAGGGATGCAATGCAAAAAAATAAAAATAAAATAATAAAAATAAGTAATTTCTAATTTCAAGGAAATGGATCAAATTATTTTTTGTGTTACTAAGCATTGAGTAAACATAATATTTTTTTGCTTATTTTAGGAATAATGATCTTATTTAGTCTTACTTAGAATTTTCACCTTATCTTTAGAAAATTGATCTCTAAGCACAAAAAGTCACCAGTCAAGATAAATATGATAAGTTTCTGATGCTCTTGTTGAAATTTAAGCCAATTTTTTTGGTTTGATTTAATAACTTACTTCACTCACGTTGCAACTTTGTGATTTCTCAGTTTAAGAAAACTTTCTATTACAAAATTGCTTTCCCTATTAGATTTGTTTTTCTTAATATAAAGCATATACATCTCAATTTACATAGATTTTTCACTAGTTTTTGCAATTTTTTTTTTGCAATGCAGTGAAACGTTGTCTGTTCATTGTAATTCTGTTAATTCGTCCTTTTCCATGTCTTTCCTGGTCTATATCTGTTTCTATCTTCACTGTTTTCCTAAGTTTTCCTTATTTTTTAGTCTATATATCTTATGTTTGTTTCTATGTTGTTTTTTTAATCGCGTTTTTATTTCTGTATTGTTGTTTATTTTTGGATTATAATTTAAATAATACTTGCATTTGCGTCCACTCTTCGATCTACGCACAAACTGAAGCAACAGGAAACACCTGGGGACAGGTAATGAGGGGGTGGGGTTACCAATGACACATGTTGGAGCACAGAAGACAAGGGCAGAGTCAAGGAGAACACAGAGGCTGCATCCAGAAACTTTTGCTACTCCTCCTCTCCTACTCCTCCTTTCCTACTCCTCCTCTCCTACCCCGGAAGAAGGTGGAGGAATCGAGGAGAGGAGAGGAGGAGGAGGATTGGAGGGAAGGAGCTGTAATTGGGGAAATGGGACAGCTGATCCCTTTTAGATAGGATGTTGACTACCAATGTACATTACTATTACACACAGCTAAAAATTCAGATATTCCAATAAAATCATGTTTACTCCCAGCCGCATTTTTGGCCACGTCTCTGGTAAGTAAAAAAAATATATAAATAAATAAATAAATAAATATATAGATAGATATAACATGTTACAAATAGGGTCATTAATATAGTTTTACTGAACATACAGCTTATCTAAACTATAAATGATATTACTGCTTTACTGGCTGTTTAGTTAGATAAGGAACCTAGTTATTTAATACATTTATAACGTATATTTGTGCGTTGCCTTCTCCATTTCTGCATGCCTTGTGGACGTGGATGCAGTGATGTCATTAAAAATCCTTAAAAGTCTCCCGGAGTAGGATGCTTTTATGTACCCTCCGTTGGAAGCCTCCTACAGGAGGATTTTAAGCGGCTTCTTTCATCTCCTACGGTATTCGGACAGGCGGCAAGATGGTGTTACAAAATTAGTTTCCGGGTCACGATGAGAGGAGGAGGGAGACAATAGGAAAAAGGAGACACTTTTGGGGTTTCTGGACGCAGCCAGGGAGGACCATGTGCTAGAAAGCAGGAAAAGATAAAAACACAGAGACACGAAACAAGACAAAATAAAGACTTACACTGCAAAAATACATCTTAGCAAGTAAAATGATCTAATTTTAGCTCAATAAAACTTCTGAAAAATCTGAATAAAAAATAAAAATAAAATAAATAAATAAAACATCTGTCTCGGTTAAAATATTCACCTTATTTTAAGTCATTTGAATTGAAATAAGCACAGATAATAAGTCACCAGACAAGTTAATCTGATTCGTGTGTGCAAATGTGAAAAAGCCCAAAATATCATATTTTTTTCTTGATTTAATTCTTAGTTCACTAATTTTAGGACATACTGTATTACTAAGAATTTGCTTAGCTAACAGGCACATATATGTATTTTTTTTCTTTCTTAATACAACCATATACTTCTCAAACTATACATCATTTTTCAAAGGTTTTTGCCAAAATTGATTTTTAGCAGTGTAGTAAAGCACAGCCTATTTACTGTAATTATGTGAATATTCCTATAACTACTGATCTTTTTGCATTTTTTTCATATTCCACTGCTGTAGATAACATTTACTTAATATATAAAATAATATCCATAACACATTACTGTTTTCATATATATATTTCCATCCTGGATGTAAATCTAACACCAATTTAATATTTATGTTAAGTTCATTTATTTATTTATTTATTGTATATTTTGACAATAATGACAATGAACTCTTTGAATCTTGAATCTTGAAAAAAAAAAAAATAATACAATTAAAACTTCCAAAAAAGAGTTCTCTTACCAGTTTAAATTATTAACAATGTAGTACTTAAGCTCATACAAAAACATCTTAAAAATTCTTAAATCTTCCAACCCGGCGAAGACATTTGGGCTTTTTCTTTTTCGCCTGGAGAGACATGATTTAATTTGATCATTCAGAGAGACGTTTTTTATTTTTTATTCTTTCCTTTTTTTCACTTCCACAGTCATTCTACCTTCACTCTTTATTCAGCACAAAATGTGTTCTGTCTTTTTCATGCGCTCTGCAGTCAGCCGTGGCCTACTTCCGTCACGCCGGCACCACGCTGAGCCCACCACGCAAGGACGCGATTCATTCAGGCACTTCTTTCCATACCGCCGAAACCACTCCGTCCCCCAGCCGTCCAGACCATCGATCACTGCGTCTCTGCCCCCGACCTTTACTGAAGCCGCCGCGTTTCTCCGTGTTTAAGATGCAGACGTCGGTTTGGGTGAAGTCTCGTTTCTCTGTTTGTTCATTATTACATAAGCTTGTTCTCACAGTCTGTCTCCTCCGATAGCGGCGAGCACAGTTCACCTGTCAGCTCGGACTGAGGAGACAGACGGAGAAGAGCCCGGTCTCCAGCCCTCGCCCGGCCCATTCGCCTCATGAGTATGATCACGACTGTAGCTATAATGACTAATCATACGTCACGGACACACTGAAATACACACTGAAACACACTAAAACACACACTGTAAAACCCATCAAGTTTACTAGACTCAAAACTTTCAATATAATAAAAAGAAAATGTAAGAAAATGTAAAAAAAATATAAAAAGACCATAAAAAACTGACACATAAAAGGTAAATAATTAAAAAATTAGAATTTAAAATATAGAAAAGGATAATAGTAAAACTGAAGTAAAAATGAGTATTGATAAACTAAGGACATAAGAATCTTATGTAATAATATCTTAAAATATAAGAATAAAAAAATTATAATTAAAAAACTAATAAGAAAACTAAAGAAATAAAAAGAAACAAAACAAATGAAAAATTAAAATAATAAGAACATTTAGAAAAACTAATTTAAAACAATCACAGGCTGATGGTGATTAGAAACTAAAAGTTTCTAAGTGACTGTAGCTATAAAGACTAATCTCACATCAGGGACACACTGAAACACAGTAACACGCACTGTAAAACCCAATACATTCACTAAACTCAAAACTTTCACTGTAACCGATAAGTACAGTGAACATAAATTAAGATCTTCATGAACTTATTTCTTTTATTTACAGAATTATTTTTTTCAAGTACTATAAATAATTTACGCCAACTTAACCAGAACACAAAATATCAATCAATCAATCAGTCAATCAACCTTTATTTTCACTCGGGAATACATTGAGGGTGACCCTCACTTGCAATGCCGCCGAGCATTTATAGTGTAAAAGGGATTAAAATTATTTAATATAGGTTAAAAATATATATATGAAAAAAAGAAAAAAAATTCTAAAAATACCATAAAAAAACTGACACATAAAAAGTAAATAATTTATAACATATAAAATGTAGAAGAAGATAACAGTAAAAGTAAAGTAAAATGAGAAGAAATGAACATAGGAATCAAAATTAGAAAAGCAGAATAAAAAAATAACAATCAAAAACAATTTAGATAAATAAGAAAAATAAATAAATAAATAAATAAAAAGAAATGAAACTGATTAAAAATTAAAATAATAGTGAATTCCAGCTCGCTGTTGCGAGTCTGACATGCATTATAATTAATTTAGGTCAGAGAAGAGATATAAGCTGACAAATGGCCAAAAAGTGGTTTAAAATAAAAAATTAGCCAATGTTATATGTTTTTGTTATATCAATTGCTTTGCTTAATAGTTCTTGTCACGTCTGATATGAACATTTTTTTTCATTTATTTTGGTTTCACTGGAAGATAAAGGAAGATGTAATCAAGGTAATGAATGGATTGATTGCCCATATAGAGCCCTATTTTAATGATCATCAGGCAAGAAGTCGACACTGCACTTTGCATCTTGGTTTAGGGTGTGTGAGTGTGTCTTTGCTATTGTAACACCAGGAAAAGTATACATCGCAGTGCTCAAAATGTGCAAAAGGCATTTACTAAACCTATGGGTGTAAAATCTTCACTGTGTTACTGACTGGCTGAACATTGGCTGCAACACAAACTCAAAGCATGAACCATCCACCCCCATGCTTAACAGTTGGAGAGCTGAAAAAAATGAAAAATAGGACAAAAGATTCTAGTTCAAATTCAACAGTGAATAGAAATAATTCAGGCTTGTTTAGTATAATGACAGTAGATGTTACTATTGAGTTTTTCTTCTCATTTCTGTTCCATTGAAAAACAATGTTTTTTCAGGTGCTGCTGCAACTTCATAGTCTGCTAAATCTCAAACTTCACATTTCTTTTTAACTAAAATGTCTTAATCACATCAGTAATTAAGGGTAAAGCTTTCTGACAATGCTTTACTTTCTTTTTATTGCTTTCTTGATCTGTTGATTACTAAAGTTCATTTTCTGAGATTGAGGCAGACAGGCTGTTTATAACCATTTTGTAACAGTATGTTTTTTTTGTATGTTTTTCTTTGATGTTGTTCATACATTTACTATATTGATCGCCTTGCTCCTTCTTGCTTGTGTTGTTTTTCTTCTTATTTTTTCTTTTGTTATTGCTGATTACACTTTAAGGCCATGTAAATGAGTTGTGCTTTGTCCTGGTTTCTATTCCCTGGGTTCCCTTTTGTTTTGCCTGTGTAATTTTTGCTGGGTTTAAAGCAAATCTGGCCTTGAATCAGGATGCTTTGAATGGATAAATATATATATATATATATATATATATATATATATATATATATTTCCACAAAGAGCAGTCAATGAGCCCCTTATCAGTACTACAAAAAAATCTTCAAAAAATCTACTCACATTTACATTGTTATTTACCCATCCGGATATACAATGGTGAAAAGGGTGTTGCCCTCTTCATGATTATCACTCTTAAATGTGTCACATCATCAAACTAATTTAATTTGTCCACCAGTGGTGAAAACATTTAACAGTGGTGAACCTTCCCAGGAGTGGCTGGCCAACCAAAATAACCCCAAGAGTGCAGAGATGACTCATCCAAAAGGCCACAAAAGACGCCACAACAACACCCAAAAAAAGTACAGCCCTTATTTATCTTGGCTTATTTATTAAAGCCAAGACGAAAACTACTGCTGAGCAAAAAGAATATTAAGGCTTGTCTAAAACCCCAAAACTTTTGGGAAAATATTATGTGGACTAACCTTTAAAATAAGACTAAGACTGGTTTATTAATGAGTTTACCAATGGTTATTAATTGGGTTGCAAATACAAAAAAAACATTAATAAGCAGTTAATAAATATATAACCACACATAATTAGAAATATCAACAGTGCGCTTAAAAATTGCAACTTTGATTCCACACTCATTTATACTGTCAAACCTCAGATCTTCCTAAAACTGATCTTACTTTGTGTTTTCCACAAGAGTAAACATTTAACTATTTATTATTAATTAAATTACTAAGTTGAATTAATTGACTAAGCAAACAACTGATCACTGTTGCAACTGGTGTGTTGTAACTGTTAATCAATGATTTTTGAAGCATTTACAACCTAATCAATAATAATTAATAAACTCATTTGTAAACCCTTTATGAGGGTAGTCTTATTTTAAAGTGGTACCAGAAAAAGCGCAGCGACTCGGTTCCCATACAACAGCTCACAGACGCCTTGTGCTGATCGACATCACCCTAGGAGTGATAAGGCACCATCTACCCACCCAGAGAGAGCAAGGCCAATTGTGCTCTCTCAGGGCTCTGGCAGTTGATGGCAAGCTGCATTGCCGGGATTAGAATAAGTGATTTCCTGATCATTGTGGCAGAGCTTAGCATTCTTCTTTTCTTTCTTCTGTTTTTTTTATGAATCTATTCCTTTTTTTCTCAAAAACTGTGGTTATTTTAGTCCTTTATTTCTTTATCTGTGTTTATTTATCTCTTTGTTTTATTGCTCATCATTTTAGCCTGTTTGCATATCCTTTTATTTTGAATTATTTATTTTTTCCTAATTAAATCTTACATTGTTTGCTTGTTTTTATAATTTAAACTTAATTTTCAATCCCTTTAACTTTGTGTAAGCTGAAAATAAGGGTTACCCTCAGTGTATTTACTGAGTGGAAATAAAGGTTGATTGATTGATTTTTCATCCGATGTTTTACTTTTTTACTTTTTTTTAATTTTTCATTTCTTTGATTATTTTTTTTATGTTTTTTCTTTGTTTGTCTTTGCTTTTAATATGTCTTTTTGCTTTTTTAAGTTTTACTGTATAATATTACTTATAGTTTATAGTTCATGGCAATATTAATCTTATGTTTTATCTTTTCTCCTTTTCTTTACTTTTTTCCTCCTTTTTATTTCATAATTCTTTTCCTTTGTCTTTTATTGTTATTGATTTGAGGATTGTGTGTTCGATACTGGGGTCCGCTGAGCTCCTGTACTGGAATGTTGGACAGCTCTGGCATTTTGTGTCAGTATAATAGCAATAGGGAAAAGGCTCTTAAACACACACAAGATATATGAAGATATATGAAATATTTGTCAGATATTTATCTGATTCAGATTATCCCACCCTTCCCTGCATCTCCATTCAGTTAAAAAGATCAACGCCAGCATATAAATAAAATAGTGAAACAGTTAACATTAATATATCATTAGTGTGATTCATCGTTTTGAGGGCTTTATGTTTCCTCTCTCGTTCTTTCACTCCTACACACGGGCTCATGATTCCCTCCTTTTCTACTGGAGTTTCAATATCCTGGGACTCATTTCCATAATCCAAAGTGGCTCTATTAGAAGGCTAATCGCCTCTGGCTTGCTGGAGCAGAGCAGCGCTGGCGTTCAGAGTTTTTTGCGGTTTTCAACGCGACCATCCACCCGAAGAGGAACTGTGCAGGAAAAGGTACAGCAGATTAATCCCAGTTTGTGATGTGACGTCTGCTGGAATGAGATTTATGTCCCTTTGTGAAGTGTTTTACTCTTTATTTCAGTGAGTAGATTTATAGAAAATGTGATGAATTTTATTGATACAGTTGGCAGGGGTCATAGTCATGGATACAAACCCTGTGATTCCATTTTATCTTTTCTGATTTTGAAACCTTTCAATATATATTTATTTATACCAATATTTATCCAACAAATTGTGGTTTAGTTCACAGTAACTAGCTAGCTCTCTGCCATAGTGTCACGTCTGGTGCTGTAAAGGAGGTTTGCAGCCTAACAACTACACTACCCAGAACGCACCACACGCTGACATCATGCACACACCTACTCACGTGACACCTCATCTGCTTCCGCTAGGAAGCCCGGTGTACTGATTACCCCAGGGTATTTAAGGGCGCTTCACGAACACACCTGTTCCGCGTATTGCCTGGTTTCTACCACTTAACAAAGCGTTACCTTATTGTGTATGTTTTTCTGTGTATTACCTTGATTTTGTTTTCTCTACACCGATTTTTGGGTTAACTCTGATTGTGGCTTATTCTGTGTTTGACCCGGACTGTTTCACATTTCTCGATTATTGGATTATCTCTGATGCTGGCTTCCCTGTGCATGAAAAATGAGATCTTAAAAAGTAGATCTCAAATAATATCTCAAAAAATGAGATCTAAAAAAAGTAGGTCTCAAAAAATGTATATAAAAAAGAAGATGTTTAAAAAATATTTTAAAAAAGAGATCTCAAAAGAAGAGATCTCAAAAAAGTAGATCTTTAATATCAGATCTTAAAAATGGAGACCTAAAAAAAATGAGATCTCACAAAAATGGATCACCAAAAAAGATCTAAAAAGAAGGAGATCTTAAAAGTTAAGCCAAACAATGATAAAAAAACCACCCAAAAATGGGATTTTAAAAGAAGAAAAGAATAAATGATATCTAAAAAAAGAAAACAGCTCTCAAAAATGAAAAAAGAGAAGATTTTAAAATAAGAGTATGTATAAGACGTCTTTCCTGTTCGTTTTTCATGTAATTTTGTCTCTCCTTTGTTTGAGTCGTACCATGGGGCATTTCTTTCATTTGCCTTTCCTGCCTTTTCCTTTCTTGATTTAGGGGGGTGTAAATGTAATCCCTCTCTCACAGTTAAAATCACTTATTGTCCCTAATTCATCATAACATTATAATCCTTCATATCACCAGCAGCTATTAATAATAATCATAGTAATAATAATAATAATAATAATAATAATAATAATAATAATAATAATAATAATAATAATAATAATAACAATAATAACAATGATAATAATAATCATAATAATAATAATAATAATAATAATAATAATAATAATAATGATAATAATAATCATAATAATAATAATAATAATAATAATAATAATGATAATAATAATCATAATAATAATCATAATAATAATCATAATAATCATAATAATAATTTGTAAACTTTCCTATGTCCAATCCAATCCTTGTCTTGTCTTCGATTTCCTTTTTTTACTTGTCCCCAGTCTTTAATCAAACACTTTACTATGAAATAACAATTAACAATTAAACAATAACAATTAAAACCCTTACTAAATCTTATAAAAATGCATTGTTTTATGAATACATATCCCAGCCATGCATTTCATGTTTTCACACATGAAGTTTTCCCCTTTCTGTATAATTTTAAATATATTCACATATTCAACATATATGTTCCACCTCTCCATCCAGTGCTGTCAGAAGATGGATATTCTTCAGCCTGTTAGACTGTCTCCTGTTTTCCACCCGGATGTGAGCACTTCAAAACTGTGTGAAGGGCCAAGTGGGACAGGAGACAGTAGCAGGAATATTAATAAGTCCAGTGTTGTCCTCCTCAGACCTGCAGAGAGTTTAGTTTTCCAGAAGAAACGCCAGGAAAGATTGAAAAAGGTATTTTTTTCTTTTAGAAAAAAAAAAACAACAGTGATGAATCTGCTATGCTTTACGGGTTTCTAAAAAAATACTGTTGAATGCTGTTGTCCAGGTCTTTAAATATCCCAGCTCTCGACTCTGCAGTAAGAACCACACACTTCTTTAAATTGACGTCTAAGACTGAACATGTGGTCTGGAAACAGCTGGAATAATTACAGCCCTGTGTAATGGAACTGTAATGGAAATAAAGGAGTGTGAGTGGACATTTTTGTACTGTATCTGTACTGCACTGTAGACTTAGGGCCCTATTTTTGCAATCTGTAATGCAAAAGCCATTTACGTATCATGCAGTTTAAATTTAGGGCGTGTCGGTGTGTCTTTGGTATCGTTAGAGTGCAAAAAATGTGCCTTGCGTAACTTTGGAGATCGACTGTTGTCCAGGTTTTAACCAGTCAGTGGCGCACCTGTGTTTTCTGCCACCAAGATAGAAACATGCCAGAAATTTATCTGAACACAACTCACCGCCTGACCACTAAGCCCATAAGTGTAGATTTATTCCTAAACTCTGACGCTATTTTAACAGCGTGCTCTGTTAAAATGCATAAAAAAGACTGTGGATGGGGTGTAAGTTAGCAATAAGCATCAGGGTTTAGGATAGAGCCATTGTGATTCACTGCACTGTACAACCCTGCATTAGTATAATAACAATAAAGCTGATTAAAATTGTATTGAATTGAACATTTGTGTCTATCCTCATTTTTGTATGAAAGTATTGAATATATAACCACAGTTTTGTAGAGATGGATTGCACAACCACACATATTCTAAATTGCCCAATAATGCTAGATTAAACTAGATTAGATTAGAGCTTTAGATATGACTTTACTTGAAGGGTAGTCTTACCCTAATATAACCTAAAACTTTAAGACCGCACCTTTTCCAGGGACATCTATGTATTTTCAATTCAACAAGACAATGCTAAACCACATGTTGCATACTGTACATTACAAGGACAAACAGTTAGCTAGCATACACAGTGTCACTGTGTGTCACAGTGTTAGCATAGCAATCAAAAGACAGGAGCAGCATTGCCAATAATTTACGTAAATCAAATTTTACACTTTAAAGGAGAACTCTGGAGTAAAATATACTTTTGGTGTAGTAAAACATGATAAAAAGTACTTACCTTTGTTGAATAGCAGTTTGTCCAAACACCCTTCAGACTGGGTGACACGGGGCATAATTTGCCCTGATAAATTGCTTTTTACACCGTTATCCAGCTCAAAGTAGCTCCACACCTCCTTGCTGGGATACGAAGAGCCCTGACATTTAAAACGAGGCATTCATAAATTAAAAAGTGCACAAGAAGCTTATTTAAGGAGAACTCCAGTGTAAAATGGACTTTTGTTGTAGTAAAAAATGACAAAAAATACTTACCTTTGATGAATAGCACACCTCCCTTCTCCCACAGCATTACAAGGTCCAGAAATTTGAACAGTTTGTCCAAACACCCTTCAGACTGGGTATCACAGGGCTTAATTTGCCCTGATAAATTGCTTTTTACACCGTTATCCAGCTCAAAGTAACTCCACACCTCCTTGCTGGGATCCGAAGAGCCCTGGCATTTAAAACGAGGCATTATTAACTTAAAGAGTGCACAAGAAACTTATTAAAAAACACTGTTTACATACTATAAGGATAGCTTCAGCTCCAGGCGCCGGCTGCTACGCTATGCAGAGTTTACGTAGTCTACATAGACTCCTCATAGCGTGGCAGCCGGCGCCAGGAGTAATGGCGGCGCTCGGAGCTGAAGCCTTGTTTTAAATGTCAGGGCTCTCCAGATTTTAGCAAGGAGGTGTGGAGCTACTTTGAGCTGGATAACGGTGGAAAAAAACTATTTATCGGGGTAAATTATGCCCCGTGTCCCCCAGTCTGAAGGGTGTTTGGACAAACTGTCAAAATTTCTGGATCTCAGAATGCTGTGGGAGAACGGAGGTGTGCTATTCACCAAAGGTAAGTACTTTTTATCATGTTTTACTACAACAAAAGTCAATTTTACACCAGAGTTCTCCTGTAACATCTGATAAAACAGACCAGTGGTGATTGAAGATTTTTGAAATTCATTCTGAAATGGTAATGCATGGATTGCTACCCAGCTGGCACACAACGGAACTTCAATGTTGAAATGTGGTTGAAATATGACTAAAGTAATAAATGTTGTTGTTTCAACGTTAAAACAATGTTGAATTAACATTTAATGTTCAATGGTTGTGCTGACGTTGAAATTTTAACGTTGAATCAACATAATGTCCTCAACCTTCTGCCTTTTGAATCAGCGTTTTACATTTCATCCCCATATAATTTCTAAAAACGTTTGGATGGAGGAATGAAACAGTGTTTTACTTCTATTTGCAGTAAATGCTTTTTAATTTAACACCATGTTCATGTTCTAATAGTTTTAATGTTTTAGTGTTTTAGATCAGATGTTGAATCAGATTGGTAGTGGTGGGTGACTTTCATTATACTATTTACTACAGTGATGTAAATTTATCATTAAACCTTGGTTAACCATAGGATTTTCTCATTTTAGTGAGTTTATTAAAGCAGCACTAGGTAGGATTTTCCTGATTTTTTATCTTTTTAAAGAAGTAAAATTACAGCTTGAAACTCACTGCAGCGCTGCATTGAGATGTACTAGGAGGAATAGCGGTGCTCTCGTGTCTGTGCCGGAGCTCCTCTGAGCTCAAACCAGACTCTGTAAGTTTTCCGAGGCGGCCGCGACAAACGCTCGTGAGAACTGCGACCTGCTTTCCGACCTTTAGTTCCAACAGTTCTACAAGGACTACTGATTCATTCTTTACAAACTAACATACAGACACTCGGGAAGAAGCTGGAAAGAGACCAAATATGTCTGTGAAAGCCAGAAAACGAGAAAGAGAAACTAATCCTCCTGAAACATTTATTACACTCTGCAACTGTAGGGGGAGCCCACGAGCATAAAATCTCAATCCTACCTAGTGGAGCTTTAAATGGTTTATTAAAGGTTGAACATATGACGTTAAAACAACGTTGCTATATCAATGTCGATTCACTTTTCACAATCAACAGTTGATTCAACGTTTATTCAACGTTGAAATGTCAGCTGGGTAGTTATTTCTTTTCTGACCTTCTTCCTTTCTCATTTGTAATCCTTTTATCTCACACTTGCGTGATCTCCATCTTGAGACCCACACTCTGTTTAGCTCTCTGTTATTTTCAGTATCCAGCACATATGTATATATATAGCTCTCTCTCAAATCCAGCAACAAAAGCCAAATTAGCAGTTTCCACTGTAAATAGCTTAACATTGAGAACTGGGGCAAATTGTTGTAATTGCACAGGCCTTGCGTGAATAGACATTAACCCCGTAGTAATTGGCAATTAATCTGGTGTTTATGTACGTAATTGCCAAAGCTTCACGTGCAGAGGCGAAAGAGTAGTGCGCCTGCCCCCCCCCCCCCCCCCCCCCCCTACAGTAAAAATACAGCCATCTAATCCGCTTACAGGGCGGAGGAACGCCAACATATAGAGCGGGAAACAAGACTGAATCCAGAGAGAGCTGAATAATACTGTTTGATTACTGGGGAGAGTGTAGGAGGAACTGAAATGAGGGTAATGAAGATTATATACTATGAATACAGTACAGCAAAAGATATACAACAGTTTTCAATAAAATACCTACAGTATAAAATAGTTTTTACTCTCAATTTTAAAGAAATCATTTCAAAATGGCATCATATCTGTGTTTTAAACACTTTAGATAATAGCAGAATGTGGATGAGCATTGTCCTGCCAAACTGTTAGAAGTGTTTCTAATAAAGTGGCCAGCAAGTGGAAGCACAAGTTAATAGTAGAAGGTGTTTCTAATAAAGTGGCCAGTGAGTGGAAAAAAGCACAAGATCATAGTAGTAGGTGTTTCTAATAAAGTGGCCACTGTCTGGAAGCACACAACAGTAGTAGGTGTTTCTAATAAAGTGGCCTGTGAGTGGAAGCTCAAGATAGTAAGTAGTAGGTGTTTCTAATAAAGTGGCCAGTGAGTGGAAAAAAAGCATAAGAGCATAGTAGTAGGTGTTTCTAATAAAGTGGCCAGCAAGTGGAATCACAAGGTAATAGTAGAAGGTGTTTCTAATAAAGTGGCCACCGTGTGGAAACACACAACAGTAGTAGGTGTTTCTAATAAAGTGGTCAGTGAGTGGAAAAGGCACAAGATAGTAGTACTAGGTTTTTATAATAAAGTGGCCAGTGAGTCGAAAAAGCACAAGATCATAATCGTAGTTGTTTCTAATAAAGTGGCCAGTGAGTGGAACCATAAGATAATAGTAGTAGGTGTTTCTAATAAAGTGGCCAGTGAGTGGAAAAAGCATAACATAATAGTAGTATGTGTTTCTAATAAAGTGACCAGTGAGTGAAACCATAAGATAATAATAGTAGGTGTTTCCAATAAAGTGGCCTGTGAGTGGAAAAGGCACAAGATAATAGTAGTAGGTGTTTCTAATAAAGTGGCCAGTGAGTGGAAAAAAGCACAAGATCATAGTAGTAGGTGTTTCTAATAAAGTGGCCAGTGAGTGGAAACATAAGATAATAGTAGTGGGTGTTTCTAATAAAATGGCCATTGAGTGGATAAAGCACAAGATCATAGTAGTAGGCGTTTCTAATAAAGTGGCCAGTGAGTGGAAAAAAGCATAAGATCATAGTAGTATGTATTTCTAATAAAGTGGCTACTGTGTGGAAGCACACAACAGTAGTAGGTGTTTCTAATAAAGTGGCCAGTGAGTGGAAGCTCAAGATAGTAAGTAGTAGATGTTTCTAATAAAGTGGTCAGTGAGTGAAAAAAAGCATAAGATCATAGTAGTAGGTGTTTCTAATAAAGTGGCCAGCAAGTGGAAGCACAAGGTAATAATAGTAGGTGTTTCTAATAAAGTGGCCAGCGAGTGGAAGTACAAGATCATAATAGTAGGTGTTTCTAATAAAGTGGATTAAAATAGTAGAATATTAAAAAACTAATTGGAACAAATATAAAAACTACAGAACAGAAAAGTACAGGACTACTATGAATTGTATGACGGATGGGATTCTCACACATCTTTGTTTTATTATTTAGTAAAGTAAACTCTCTGAAGACCAAATAAACACAATTAATTAAGCAATTATCACCCTGCGAACTCGCCGCTTCAGTAAGGATGGAGGATGCACTCTGCGTTAGCTTTTTCATGCAGCGATTTTCCCGCTAATGCTCGTTTAATCAATACGGCCGTGCCAAGCCATCCAATCTGGCCCCAATGAAATTCTAATCATCCAATGAAATCTAATCATCACACAGTTATTCTGGCTAACTCCATTTACACATCAAATCTGAGCGCTGATGAAAAATGTCATTAAAGCCTTCAGAATGGCGTCCGGTTTTCATTGTTTCGCCCCATTCTCCCCGCTAATGAAGACAAGCCAGGAGCAAAGTTGATTCCCTCAGCAGAAAATGCATATTAATAAAGGGGGAGAAGAGTTCGGACGGAAGAAAGAAAGGGAATTGATTTGATTGTGGAAAGCCTGTGCAGGGAAAATTATAAGATGTCCTCCATCGCATATCTAATTCAGATTGAAGATACTCTATAAGCTTGTTGGGTTAAAAGCCGTTTCTGCGGTTACTGGGAAAGGTGGACGATATGATTTAAAAATATGCCACTGTGATACTTGCAGAGAAGTTTCAGGATACATTGGAATACACAAAATATCCTAGTAAAGGTGACATTTGTTCAGGCTCGGGAAATCACTAGTTTGAATCCCAGTCATGGGTGATGTCGATCAGCACTCGCCATCTGTGGGCTGTTGTATCGGAACCGAGTCGCTGCGCTTTCCTCCGAGTGCGCTGTGATGCTATTCGGCAATGCTGCATCAACAGCAGTTTGAAATGAGGCATTGGAGTCCAATGTTAAGCTGAACTAAATGCTGCTGTTGCCATGTGGGTCAGCCAGACGTCTTCCTGTACCACTTTTCTTCTTACTCTTTTCCAAGAGTCTTTTGAAGGTGTAGGAAACAGTACTCACTGCTCTCTGGCTTCATGTAATTAAAGAAAAGGTGTATACTCTTATAAGCTCTGTGTTTGTGTCTTTTTCTAGTTGTTATAATAAAAAGTGTTTTTTTTTTGTACATTGGATTTTGTACCATTTCCAGTTATTGACTGGGCATGAAGAGCTTAAGTGGCATAACTACAGGGAAAAAATGGGGGTGTTCTAAAACTTTTGACCAGTAATGTATATTTTAAGTCACAAGTACTATAATTTCTTGGTAAGTTTTGCCCAGTGTCTTTCTTATTATTGAATCATTAACAGACCTTAAGAGAGAAGAATGAGACCTACAGGTCTTTAGATGATGCTCTGGATTATTTTGTGACCTCCTGGATGAGTTTTCCATGCCCTTTTGCAGTAAATACGGTAGGCCAGTCACTCTATCCATCCATCCATCCATCCATCCATGGGATATAGAATTAACAGCAAATATTACTGATTTGGATTGGGAGACCGTTTCAGACAGACTGTCACATTAACTTTTTATACGCTTTGAGATGTTCAAGGTTATCCTTCTCTTCTTGGTTATCTTCCATGTTTCCATAGCAACCTGATTTGTAAATCAAGATTCCCCTTCATTTTTTTGGTATGCTCCTTTAAAAGGGATCAGTAATTCCTACGTATACTGATTGCGGCCCCCCTGATGCCCACAAATCATATACAATACACTCCCAGAAATAATCATGATTGTAATATTAGGCTTACTTCCACAATTTTTGAAATGATCAAGTGAGATAGAGGGGCTGTGTGACTCAGAGAACAATCTGATTCATGCTATTTTCAACTTAAAGTTTAAATCTTTACAGCACATGATTCATGTTCTTACACTATACTGCCCAATGCTCACACTGTACATCCATACATGAACTGCAATGTTTAAAAAAGAAGAAGAAGAACCTAAAAATGGGGAGATGCTCACCTGAGAATGTGAGCAAGTTGGATTGTAGAATCAGAGGTTTGAAGGTGATGAGCACCCAACAAGCTCAATCCCACCATCACCTTAAAAATAATGAAAGACTTTAAAATGAAATTGAGGAGTTCCCAGGAGGGGTGAATAGGTCTTATCAGAAGAAACAGAATCATTTAGATTCAAATCAGACACACAAACAGTTGTGTGCAGAGGGGGCAGGTGTGTTACTTTAATTTATACAACAATTAGTTCCGACTTCACAATCTGATTGGTTGAGAAGTGTTCTATCACATATTTGTGATAACATCACAGCCTTCTCACACTAAACTTGTATCACTTCGCCGATGCGCTGCCGAGTAACGGCGTATATATACAGTACAGTTTTGAATCATCGCCTCCACCGGCACCAGCAGCAGCATTAGCTTAGTACAGGCTAGCGCTCAACCACGGCACACTCGCCCACAGCGCTGGCTTGTCTTTTGTGAAAAAAAGGAAGGAAAATCGCTCGGCTAATGCCGTCTGACAGCCAGAACGGTAACTTAACCAGCCAGGCTGGGCTATGCTAAGTTAATGCTGAGCTAAAGCAAGCTACGCTAACCTAACCACAGTCCAGCCGGCTAGCTAAAACCAACACCACCCAGCAAACGAAAGCAGAAATGCTCAAAAAATGTGCAGCGTTCACCTGAAGACGACTCCACAAAGCAGGAGAGGAGAGTATTAGCATTATTTCACAGTCCTAACGTTTATTATTATATTTAAAATTTTCTGACAAAACACTGCACTGACTTTGGACTTGATAATATAAGACAGTGGATCAACACCAGCAAATGACATATCTCTCCGAACCATCACTGATCATCAGTAAATTTTGCATTTCACTTGGAAATCAAGGGACCAGAGTCTGGAAGGGAGAGTGGAGAGACACACTGCCTGAAAATCTTACAGCACTTCATGCTTCCCTCTGCTGACAACCTTTTACGGAGATGCAGATTTCATTTTCCAGCAGGACTTGGCACACTGCCCACACTGCCAAAAGTACCAATTGCTCTTATATAATATTCTAATTTTCAGTATTTTCAAATACATTTTCAAATAAAAGCTTAAAATAGGTCACTCTGTGTGTAATACATCTATATAATATATGAATTTCACTTTTCAATTATATTTTTTATTTCTTGAAATGCTGTAGTAGAAGTATTTTTTTATTAGTTAGAGCTGTGTGCCAGATTATATTAATTTGCCATTTCTTGGCTTGGTGGGTGGTCTTGGCTCATGTTGTCAGATTGCCTGCTTCATTCTTTTATTATACTTTTATATTGTTTATTATACAAGATTTTATTATATCCTAAACAGTTTAATCAGCATTAAACTCAGTACTTTATTTGATGTTTAATACAATCAAATAGAAAATGAAACCTTACTGTAGCACAGTATTTTGGTTATTTTAGTCTTGATGTATTTCTGCCTTGTGCCTAGTGATTACCAGTAGGCTCCAGACTCATGAAGACCCTGATCAAGAAGAAGAAAATATGAAAGTGGATGGATGGATGGATGGATGGATGGATGGTTGAATGGATTGTAATCCAGGCATCTCCCATATTGTCAATCTCTCCAGCCTGTGTTTATGACCTCAGTGCATGGATGTTCCTGCGTTTACCTTGACCAACTGCGACCTGACCCCTGTTAACGACCAGGGCACTGGCCTCAGGTCAATCCCTGATCATCCTTGACACCACTATTGCTTATTGACTACTCATAATGCACACTATATCTCCCAACTGCTTGCATATGCCGCTTCCTAATGGCGAATTCAGCTGCACTGAGGTGCAACAACTGACAAAGGTGTTCAATTGCTCAGCACAGCTTGCGTGACCTCCATTGGAAACCATTTCCAGTAGAGTGGAATGCTCTGGAGCAGCTGTGCAGGAGTCTAAGGTCACCCCGTCTAATGCCAAGAGTCAGCTAGAGGGCTCTTAAGCCCCCAGGCATTGGCCTATGAAACAGAGGAACTACAGTCTCTGGAGCGATTAAGCTCCATCCAGTTCCTCCGGGGTTTAGCTAGAGTGACGTTTGTGATCTAAAGCCAACACCACCACCTGATGTCACTAGTGCAGTTGTGGCTGAATGCAGTAGATTTCTTACTTAATGTGCTCTCTTGAATGTGGTAAAGTTGGTGAAGGTAGGTACCTACATTGGCTCTTTATAACACATACATTACCACTGTATAATGCATTTATAAAGCAATACTTGAGCATTTATGATAGCTTAAGCAAGTACTAGCAAAACACAACAGGATTTCATGCAGTGTGATTCGTGGGTTTGCTATAAAAAAAAAATATATAAAATAAATCTGTTCATTTGTTGTAATCTTTTCTTCATCCATTTTAACCATTCTGATCATTTTACCATTAACTTTATTCTCTTGCCCATCATTTCTAATGAAGTCTGTTTAACAAATGTTTTTTTTAATGAAGTGGTGATGTGTTAGAACTTAATTTATAAAACTGATATTTATAATTCATAAAAAAAAAAATCAAGGCTTCAAACAAAATGAGGCTTCATAACAGTGTAATACATAAAACAAAGCTTCTCCTTTACTTTAGTTTAAAGTATTCAAGTTCCTTAATGAAGCACAAAAAATGAAAAAAAAAACGCACATCTCAGAGAGAACAAGATTCAGTAGATTATAAAGGTTTATAACGGTGAAATATTAATAAAGTGCATCTACAAAAAGAAAATTTACTTTATTTCAGTGATTTAGTTGAAAATGTGAATGTATTATAGATGTATTAAACACACAGAGTGATCTATTTTAAGCGTTTATGTCTTTTATTGTTGATGATTATGGCTTACAGACAATGAAAACCCAAAAATTAGTGTCTCAGAAAATTAGAATATTATATAAGAGCAATCCATACTTTTGGCAGTGTGGGCAGTGTGCCAAGTCCTGCTAGAAAATGAAATCTGCATCTCCATAAAAGTTGTCAGTAGAGGGAAGCATGAAGTGCTGTAAGATTTTCTGTGAAAACACTGCACTGACTTTGGACTCAAAATAATGCTTATAAATGTGTTCTGAAGCCCCTATGTGGGTGTTTATTTTAGGAAAACACTGCACTGACTTTAGACTTGATAATAAAACACAGTTGACCAACAGCAGCAGATGACAATCAGTATTTATTTTATTTTAATGAACTTCAAATGTTTGTAGCTGATCTTTTTCAAAGTGATTTACAAGGTTGATTGTATTACAGAGGTCGGCCATTGTAGCTGACTGACAGAAGGTGGAGCTACCCTTTGAGCCAGATCAACGATTTTATTTGATATTAGTTGAGATTTTATATAATTTTAATTGGTTTTAGTTGTCTTTTTTTTACTTGTCTTTTAACATTGACTTTATTTTTTTTCTTCATTTTTTTCTCTTTAATTATCTTATTTTAGTTTTAAAAAATATGTTGTTGCTCCCTGATCTTTTATAAATGTTTGTACTTGTACAGAATATTTGACCTCTTTAGACTATTTGTCTTTTATATCTTTTTCTATCAAAAAATTCTTCATTTTTCATTTTCAATCTATTTTCCACACATTTTCTTGGCTACGCTGTAAATGAGGGCCACTTTCAATGTACTCTGAGTTTGAATAAAGGTTGATTGATTGACTGGTTGATTGATTGATTAATAGTGTGACCGCACAATGAACCGGGAAAGGGAAAGTTTCTGGTGAGGTTGATAGGCAGTGGAATGGGTTGTTTGATCGTACTGCATTGCTCTACGGACTCTGCAATGCAACTGTAGATATTGAATATTGTGAAACAGCAGTCAAGGGAAATTAATGGGCTATTACAGCCAAGGGACAGTGAGAGGCCTCCAGAATAATGAATCCAGGGGAGCTCAGTACAGCTTCTGGCCAAAACATAGCCGGTAGCTTCCTCGTGAACACACGTATGGGCTCACGATTTAAGTTTGTTGGCCTGCAGGCGGCTAGGTGACAGTGCTTCCTGTTTAAGGCCTGAAAGGGAGGTGTGGTACTGTATGAAGGGAACAGCAGCTGTGTTGGTGCTAGAGGCTTCCAGAGATACAGCACTGTCACACCTCCATACACTCAGTTTGCAAGTCTCGTATTTTCCCATTTTTTACTCATTTTTAAATGGGTACCACTTTAAAATAAGACTACCTTTATAAAGGGTTTATAAATGGTTTACAGAAAGTTTTTTAATGGTTACTAATTATGTTGTGAATGCCTTAAAAATCATTAATAATCAATTAGAACACATACGTAGAAAGGGCAAAAATGACCTGTTGTTTGCCAAATAGTGAACTCACAGCCAGCTATATCGTTGCCCTTTCTACTTATGTGTTATAATTGATTATTAATGATTTTTAAGGCATTTACAACCTAATTAGTAACCATTAATAAACTAATCGTAAACCATGTAAAATCCCTCAATAGAGGTAGTCTAATTTTAAAGTGGTACCTTTAAATGTCTACTTTGTCTATCTTAAAAACAGAACTTTTACCACAGTTAATGTCTCTAATTTGTCTCATCTGTTTTTCTTATACAGTTCTGGAAATACAATCCAAAATCAGAAAAAAAACTGGCACAGTACTGAGAATGCAAATTAAATTAAAAAGCCAGTGCTTTTTTGTGAAGAACTTTTTTGTTTATTGAGAAGATCTACATTGGGACATGTAGAAACAGTAGGTGACAATGCCTACTGTTTACCTAGAATATCTGATAGAACACAGGATACTCTAGACCACAGCGCAGATATTTCAGAACAGTCCCAAAACATGTGCAGTATGTATGGGATGTTTGGACTGTTGTATGGATTCTGTAGTCCAGATCTCTAACCTTTCCATTCCTGTCTATGGAAAAACTCTGATCCTGAACTACAATTCCCAGCATGCATCTGCCAGTGCCCCATCTTGTTCTCATACTCATTATCCCCAGAGTTCTAAACTGTTTCAGCTGCTGTAAATTATCACATGTATATTAACCCCTTTTTTCTGTCCTTGTTGCAAAATATTTTCCCTGTTTTATGAGCGCTATACCAAGCGTTTTCTTTCAGTTTTTCTGTTTGTATTTTCTGGGTGTGACCTGTATTTTCTCTTTGACTACTTTCTTGCCTTGCCCATTTGCTCTGTTAATGTTCTTGTATTTCTGCTTTGTTGAATGCTGCTTTGGGTTAATGGTTACTTTCATTTCTTTCCATTTTTTGGGAAAAAAATAAGAGACCACCTAAAAATCATGATTTTCTTTGATTTTGCCAAATTGAAAACCTCTGGAATATAATCAAAAGGAAGATGGGTGATTACAAGCCATCAAACCAAGCTGAACTGCTTGGATTTTAGTTATCCAAAAGCAGTGTGTAAGACTGATGGAGGAGAACATGCCAAGATGCATAAAAACTGTGATTAAAAACCAGGGTTATTTCACCAAATATTGATTTCTGAACTCTTGAAACATTATGAATATGAACTTGTTTTCTTTGCATCATTTGAGGTCTGAAAGCTCTGCATCTGTTTTTCATTTTTTATTTCAGCCACGCATTAGATAATTACTGCATGGGTGATTATGGTTTCAGCTGGCATCAACTTATTTAACAGTAACTGATGCAGGGAGTAGCCTCTCATTTGTAAAACAACTATGTGAAAAGACTCATCCTGTGGTCGTGGAAAAGATGTTCATCAGTTTTAGAGGAATCAAGCAGAGAAAACATCTAAGGAGAAGCGGAAACTATTAAAATCAGGTAAAGAACTCATTTTTTTTTAAAGTGGAAGGACAGTGGGGGATCATTATGTTCCTGGAAGGAATGTGGTCAGAAAAAAAGTATTGACTGACTGATGGTGATCAGCAATCAAACTTAAACATTTG
Source organism: Astyanax mexicanus (assembly GCF_023375975.1). Classification (NCBI taxonomy): domain Eukaryota; kingdom Metazoa; phylum Chordata; class Actinopteri; order Characiformes; family Acestrorhamphidae; genus Astyanax; species Astyanax mexicanus. The sequence continues at coordinate 10,086,778 of NC_064425.1, read as the reverse complement.
GTGAAATCAAAAACACTAGAACTCAGGGCTTTGTTTAATAGTGAAAGTAAGAGCATTTCCACTTGCACAATGCAGTGAAGGGAACCTAAGCGATTGCAACTAAACTGCTGTGTAGTCTTAGAAAAAACACTTATCACTAAGGCTAAATGCATGTAATGCAATCTGTAGCATTACAGTTACTGCATAAATGACAGTTGGATTCTTAGCACATTTTATTCATTAATGCTTAATAGAAGTGCTATAAGATCTGTAAATTAACTAAAATGAATCAACTGATGAGCGATATTCCTAAAGTTTTGGAAAATATGGAAGCATATTACACTTCTCACAACACATAAAAGACTTTTTAGCACTGAAGGCACCAGGTAAGGTGTTTTAGGTGATAATTTGTCACAGGAAAAAAATGTCAATTTTTTTCTGCAAACACCTTTAAAAGTGTGTATAACAGGATTTTATATTATTTCTCTATAATAACTCTGTATTGTAGAGCTTATTGTTGATGAAAGACATGGCGAACCTAAGGCATCTGTTGTGTTAAGTTACGCTGTAAATGGTATTACACCATTTGTAGCAGGTCAAAAGTCCAGAAATATATTTATATTAAAACATGTGAGACAATTAACTTATTTTTCATATGCACTCCTCCAACTTTTTTTTCTTATTTGGGGTTGTACACTGAAGTCAAGATGCTTTTATTATCTTTCCATCTGAATACACAGTGAAATGAAATTTCATTCCTTTCAGAGAAGAATTCTGAGGTCTGACAAGTAAAAAGCAGTAATAAAGCCATTGCTAAAATGATCAAATTAAGCAATAATATACAAGAGGGAGTGCTACAAGGTGTAATAATGGCACTGCTGTGCTGCGGTTGTAGATCCGTAGATCATTATTGTGATTATACCACATTATATTCCATTATCGCTGTTTATTAAAAGATTTTGAGTTAAAGAGGACAAGAAAATATGATCAGTTTTGTTATAAACACTTCGTAAGTTAAAATAGTTCCATTGCTGCTCTGCTTCTAAGCTCTGCATTATCGGCCATTTCATTCAAATTTGTGGAAATCTAAGCATTGTATTGTAATTGTAAGTATTGTAAATAAACGGAAGCACTTTACTCACCCAAATAAATGTTTTTTTAGGATAGAAATCTGTTTAGATTAAAGTCCAGCGCTCATTTTAACGGAAGAAAATGTTATTTTTTAATAATTAAAGTTTTTTTTTTTTTTACATGGTCTACCTTACATTCAGCATAAAATACCCTGTATAAACCGGAAAATATAGACACTTAAGTTTGATATTGGGGCTGATAATGTGTGTAATAATGTGTAATAAATTTTCAAATCACTGGGCTTATTTATTTGTGGGCGTCTCTGCACTGTGCCTCTATGGGATCCAGCAGCTCCCAGTGGTGTATAATGATATCACATTTGGTTTGTATTTGGTTTGTAAGCGCTGCATCGTTGTAAGGTTACCTGTATGTGGTGAAGTAAAACATGAAGAGCTTCGGTTACAGTGCATTACTGGCTGATAATGTCACTCTTAGCCAATCACATTGCAGGGTCCAAACTACAGTAACCGTGGTATATAAAAAATAAACCTTGTCTGGGTCATACAGCAGTGCGACTGGACTACTGAACAATAGGGATGTTGTAAAACTTTTAACTGGTAGTGTAGCTTTATCTTTGAATAATTGGTAAAATGCCCTCTGGGATTGATTTATTCAAAACCTATGTATGGCTAATAAATATATCTTTTTCTCTCTTTTTGAAACTGTTCTCTATTTTGTTCTTTCTGCTTCCTCTTCTTTCTCTCGCCTCTTCAAATCTTACCTTGCTTCTTCCTCGTTCTCTCTGACATCTCTCCAAACCAAAGTGACTCTTGCATATACATTTCTTTGGAATGGAAGACAGTGTGTGGGTGGTTTTTTGGACATACATCAGGTGGTTTTGTGAATAATTCGAGTGGATCCGAAGAAAGAGCTGGAGGCAAATGCTAAACAGCTCTGCAGGTGAAGCTTTTTAAAGCAGTCAGCTTGAGTTTAGAGAGGCTAAAGAAAAGGTGATTGCGGATTCTTTAATGCACCTCATACGCCTGGAGCTCCGGGTATTTTGTAGGTTGAATCAGGTGCTCTAAGCACTAAACTCATCAGTCATCCAACTTTAATACTGGTGAAGCACTCCATTCAGGACACTGACACAAGTTCAGTAATGGACACTGCTCTAAAAAATAGGACAGGAAAAATCTTTGGTAATACCTTTTATAAATGTCATCTTTATTGGACTCTATAACCATATTCATAACATATTACAATGCATGCGAAAGGCATTGTAAACATGGCTATAAATATTAATAAAAATGCACAGCCCATTATAGCCTTGTTTGTTAAGCATTATGACCTGTGATCATAATACATTTTAAGCTGTGCTTATAATAAATATCTTAAAATTGTATATCTCTATCATTAATAATCTAGTCCTACAATGAAAGTCTGGCACTTTACTTCGAGCGCACAAAGACCTGTTATAACACATTATAATTGACTATAATTAATATTATATTCAAGACAAGAATAATTTTTGAGTGGTTAAAAATATTATATTATATATATATATATATATATATATATATATATAGGATTATTGAGGGTGTGTTTATAAGTTGGAAGCTTTTTTAGTCATGATAAAGTTTCTAGTTATTGATGTATAACATGTTATAAACGCAGCTATTAATGCATTATAATCACAGTTCATGATGCATAATAAACATTGCTATAATGAATTATACATGTTTTTATAAACATGTGTAGACATGTTTATAATGCCTTATGAATGCATTATAATGTGTTATGAGTATGTTTATAGAGTTTCACAAAGATGACATTCAAAAAATGTGTTACCGAAAAATCTTCGGTAATACTTTCTATAAATGTCATCTTTATTAGACTCTATAACCATATTCATAACATATTATAATGCATTCATAAGTCATTGTAAACATGGCTATAAATATTTATAAAAATGCATAACCCATTATAGCCATGTTTATTAAGCATTATGACTGTGCTTATAATATATATGTTAAAATAGTATGTATCTATTATTAATAAAAATCTAGTCCCACAATGAAAGTCTCTTACTTTACTTAGAGTGCACAAAGACCTGTTATAATACATTATAATTGACTATAACTAATATTTTATATATTCAAGACAAGAATAATTTATGAGTGGTTAAAAATATATTTATAGGATTACTGAGGGTGTGTTTATAAGTTGGAAGCTTTTTTAGTCATAATAAAGTCTGCAAGCTGGGACTGAGTTTATTGGTATTGATGTATAACATGTTATAAACACATCTATTAATGCATTATAATCACAGTTCATGATGCATAATAAACATGGCTATGATGAATTTACTTACATCTTTTATAAATATGTATAGCCATGTTTATAATGCCTTATAAATGCATTATAATGTGTTATGAGTATGTTCATAGAGTCTTATAGAGATTACATTTAAAGAAAGTGTTACTGTTAATTCTTCTGATTTGCTGTACTACTTATATGTAATTACAGAGTTCATGAAAGATCATTCTACTAGTGCATCTCAAAAAAATAGAATATCAAAAAAAAAACTTTTTCAGTAAGTTAGTTTAAAATGTGAAACTCATATATTATATTGATGTATTACACACAGATTGATCTATTTTAAGTTTTTATGTCTTTTGTCGTTAATGATTATGGCTTACAGCCAATGAAAACCCAAAAAATCTCCCTATGTAAGACAAATTGATACTTTTGGCTGTGTAGGCAGTGTGCCAAATCCTGCTGGAAAATGAAATCTTTGAAAGACTTTGGACTTGATAGAACACAGTGGATCAACACCAGCAGATGGCATGTCTCTCCAAACCATCACTGATTGGCGGAAACTTCTCACTAGACCTCAAGCAGCTTGAACTGTGTGTCTCTCAACTCTTCCTCCAGACTCTGCTCCCTTGATTTACAAATGAAATAAAAAAAAAATACTGATGATCAGTGATGGTTTGGAGAGACATGTCATCTGCTGATGTTGGTCCACTTCATGAGGGAGAGTCACCTGGAATAGTTTTCTCAGCGTCTTGAAGGAAGGAGTTTCTGGAGGCGCTGAACAATAGCTGCTGCTTTTCCTTTACTCTGTTTACTACATAATTCCATATGTGTCCCTTAATTGCTTTCATGTCTTTAATATTGATTTAAAATTACATTAAACAAAGAAAATATGGAGGAACCACTGAGGGGAACTAAATATAAACTAGAAAAACTTCTTAAAATCACAAGCAAACAACCCAAGAACTTAATGAAGAATAAAAAAAGAACAAATCAAGTAGAAAACAATAGAGAGGAACTAAAAGAAGAGCTTATAAGGAAAAGACACCCTAAGATTGAACAGGACTCAATATAGGACCATAATAACTTAAAGGAGAAACATTGAGAAACACTAACCAAACCAAAACTCCAAATGAGACACTTTGTGAGAATAATAAAAAGAACCACAAAAAGAATCGGTACCACTTTGAAATAAGACTACCTTTATAAAGGGTTTATAAATGGTTTACAATTAGTTTATTAATGGTTACTAATAAGGTTGTAAATGCCTTAAAAATCATTAATAATCAGGTATAACACATACGTAAAAAAGGGCAACAATATAGATGGCTGTGGGTATAGTATTTGGTAAACAACAGGTCATTGTTGCCCTTTCTACGTATGTTTTATAACTGATTATTAATATTAATTTTTAAGGCATTTACAACCATTTATAAACCCTTTATAAAGGTATTCTTATTTTAAAGTGGTACCGAACCAAAGAACAAATTTGTAAATTACATTAAACGAAGAAAATAAGAAATGCATTGAATGAGAAGGTGTCAGGTACTTTTGACTGATACTGTATATTTCACTCATGGCAATCTCATATATGTACATACAGTATATTACAATTCCAGAAAGGAAAGCATGCAAAACTATCATTATTCCTCTTTCCAAAATCCACAGGCAGCGCTTCTTTGCTCTAACAGTCACAGTTGTCAATGGTAACAGCATTTGATAACCAGGATAATGGATCATCTGTTCCCAACTCATTGCATACTTTGTAGCTTTGTGTCGTTTATTTGCATCACGTTCAGTGTTTAATCACTTTAGGAGTTGAAAACGATGGAAGGCTCACAAAAAATGGCCAATTAACAGTAATTTTCTGTTAATGATCCGTGTTTCAAACTAATCACTCGGTGTTACGTCTGTGAAAATTGTGTTTTGTAGTTGTGCAGCTCATTAATTAAGCCTGTGCGCATGTCTCTGTTGTTTTTCCAAACATGCCCGAATGGCGAAAGTTTAAAAAGGATTATTAAATGCAATTACCATGCTTACTGCATTAAAAAAACTTAAGGATTTTCAGCCTAATTGCACTGACAGAACTTTACTGTTGTTCAGTAGTTTTTTTTTTTTTTTTTGCTGGCAAATGGGCTGCCAAACTTTTTTTTTTTTTTTTTTCTAAAAAAATGAGTGGGCTAAACTTGAATTTGGCCCAAAAACTGTTAGAACAAAGTGGATTTTTAAATGTGCAATGTCTGAATGGTACGTCTCTTTACTTGCATTTAGCTTCTTAAACATTTTCTGGTAACAATTTAACTCTTTAACCCCGACAATCCCGAGCGTTGATGTTGTTGAAGTATTTTAATTGGTTTTTCTATGTGTGGAAGTTGATCTACATGGAACTCATGTTGAGAAAGTCTCAGACTCAAGCAATCCTGTAGTAGTGAAAGTAGTAGGACTGCAAAACTATCCAGTAATTGCAATAATTGTAGCGTTTTTGTCCAATCAGAGCAGAGTTTATATACCGTTTGTTTAAAATAGCAGGTTGGTAAATAGGCTCGTAATGTTGCGTCTCAGCCTTAATTACTCAAACCAAAGTCACAAGCTAACTTTCAAAACCATTCAACCATTCACTTTCAGTATCAAAAGTTTGAACACAGCTTCTCATTTTCTTTTTTATTGTATTTTATTGTATTGTAAATGAAAACTAAAGTCATCCAGACGATCAAAGAACACATAAAAAAAATCATATAGTAACTTAAAAGTGTTAAACAAACCAAAATACTAAATGTGAAGGAGCATTTAGGTTCTCTTATCTGAGTGCTATTAACTTGTAGTCTCTAAAGCTGGTAGCTTCTTTCCTGGGGGCTCCTGATGAGTGCCAGTTTCATCATATTGTTTTTGATGTGATGGTCTTTGCGACTGCACTTGAGGCTACTTTTAAAGTTCTTGAAGTATTTATTTCTTTATTTAGTCAAGTAGTTCTTGTCATAATATGGATTAGAACATTACTCAAATAGAGCTATTCACTGTAAACCTGTAATCTACCTCTTCACTACTTTACAACTAATGCTCTCAAACTAACATTAAGAGGCAAGAAATTTAAGTAATGGAAAAAAACTCCACAAACCATGATTGACTCTCAGTAAATTTTGCATTTTAATTTGTAAATCAAGGGATCAGTCTGGAGGAAGAGTGAAGAGACACACAGTCCAAGCTGCTTGAGGTCTAGTGTGAAGTTTCCACCAATCAGTGATGGTTTGGAGAGACATGTCATCTGCTGGTGTTGATCCACTGTGTTTTATTATCAAGTCTAAAGTCAGTGCAGTTTCAGTTTTCCCACAAAATTTTACAGCACTTCATGCTTCCCTCTGCTGCTGACAACTTTTATGGGGATGAGGATTTCATTTTCCAGCAGGACTTCCAGGGACACTGCCCACACTGCTAAAAGTACTGATTGCTCTTATATATAATATTCTAATTTTCTGAGACACAGATTTTTGGGTTTTCATTGGCTGTAAGCCATAATCATCAACAATAAAAGAAATAAACACTTAAAATAGATCACTCTCTGTGTGTAATACATCTATATAATATATGAGTTTCAAATTTTGAACATTTTGAATTACAGAAATAAAGTAACTTTTCAATGATATTCAAATTTTTTTGAGATGCACTTGTATACTGTATGTTTTTTTTATGTACGTGGAAAAAATGTGTGACCAAATAAAACTTGCATAGCATTGGAGAAACGTAGACAATGCAATCCGGTGACTCAGAGATTTAATATTGGTCTGCAGAAAAACATCCTTTGGCCTGTTTAGTGCATGTTCCAAAAAAAAATCAATTCAAAACCTTCAACAGTTCTGAAATGAAACGGAATAAATTAAGCTCTGCCACACACTTCCTTCACTAATTGATTTCACTGCCTGCACGGCGTCTGTATGATTCACATAACCACCCATACAGCAGCAAGCTCATATTTTGTGTTTTTCCAAATAAAGCATCTGTAACAAGGTGAACGGAGGAGGCAAGATGGACAATAGATGAAAGAGGCAGTGGATGTATTAAAAAATAGATATTTTCCTTAATTGAAAGGTGCATTCAGTACAAATCAGTTTCATTTTATTTTCATTTATATGCTACTCTTATGAATGAAAAAAAATGTACCACAATAGGAACTAAAAAGGAACAAAGATTCAATAGAAAATGCATTAGATTGTGAATGAAACTAAACCCTACAAAAATGGTCAATAACCATCAAAAGCAAAGGGCATCCCTGCTTCAAGAAAATCAAGAAGATTCACTGAATTAAAGCAACATTTATTGGGAGAAAGACCATGTGGAAGAAACACCAAGCAAACCAAAACTACAAATGAGATAATTTGTTAGAATTTTAAAAAGAACCACTGAAAAGAACCAAAAGAGAGAAACTGGGAAGTTTAGTTTGGAAGGACCAGGACTTAAAATGTGAAACGTCTCAATAAAATAAAACTAAAGACTAAAAATCAAAGTAGGTAACATCTAAGAAGCCAGTTTTATTGGATACTGCTGGACACATTATTGTAGAATTCAATAGAAAGTAAATAATGATGTTTACGTAGTTATGTCAAAAACCACTTCACTGCTTGGCTTGTTACACCAAGGGACCTACCTGTTTTAGTGATCTATAGAACACCATTTAATTGACATTCAAAAAGCATGTACTACTTCTTCTAATGAATCATAGGTGTTTTGGGCGTAAGGTGAAATAAACCAATCGGTGTGCCTGTTGTCATTCCCTTTAAGAAGCAGGTGAGCTCTGACTTTGGCACATTCGTATCTTAATAGTGTGGCTCTTTTGCGCGTCACCGCGCCACCACACCCATCAGAGTGGATTTATGACTTACCAAAAGATGCTATTTAAACAGCACAGATGCATGGGATGAAAATAGACTCTTTACAGGGTGTAAGATAGCAAAGAGCATCACGAGGCACGTTGCTTAGAGTGTTTAAAAGGGCCGCAAGTCATTAATCTCAAGGCGCATAATTTAAATACCAATAGTATGAATTGTTTACAAACACCAATGCATTATTAAGAGAAAAAATCTAAAAAAAAAATAAAAGAATTAAAGTTAAAGATAATATATTCCTCTCACGCTGAAATCTGGAAGACAGTTCATATTCCTGCCTGGATGAGTTTCAGTGGGAAAAAACATGCTGGATCTGCGGATAGTAAACAGGACGTGGAACTGAACAAAGGGAATGAGTCATGAATGTGTGTGTGTGTGTGGGCGCACACACTTGCATGCATGGCTAGCTTTAGCGAAACTCATACAGCGTCTAGAGAGAAACTCCAGGAGCGTCCCTCATCAGCTGAATTGAATAAGACACTTCATTTAAACATGTTTATAAATCTCTCTCTCTCTCTCTCTCTCTTGCTCTCTCTCTCTCTCTCTCTCTCTCTCTCACATGCTCTCTCTCTCTCTCTCTCACACGCTCTCTCTCTCTCTCTCTCACACGCTCTCTCTCTCTCTCGCACTCTCTCTCTCTTTCTCTCTCTTTCTCTCTCTCTCTCTCACATGCTCTCTCTCTCTCGCACTCTCTCTCTTTCTCGCTCTCTCTCTTTTTATCTCTTTCTCTTTCTCTCTTGCACACTCTCTATCTTGCTCTTTCTCTCTCTCTTTCTTGCTCTTTCTCTTTTCTCGCTCTCTCTTTCTCTCTCTCACCCCCCTTTCTTTCGCGTACTCTCTCTCTCTATCACACACCCGCTCTCGTGCTCTCTCTCTTTCTCGATCTCTCTTTCTCTCTCTCATACCCTCTCTCTTTTTCTCGCACTCTCTTTCTCTCGCACTCTCTCTCTCTCTTTCTTGCTCTCTCTCTTTTGCTCTCGCTCTCTCTTTTTTCTCTCTCTCTCTCTCTTTCTCTCTTGCACACTCTCTATCTTGCTCTTTCTCTCTCTCTCTTTCTTGCTCTTTCTCTTTTCTCGCTCTTTCTTTCTCTCTCTCACACCCTCTCTTTCGCGTACTCTCTCTCTCTATCACACACGCTCTCTTTCCCTCTCTCGTGCTCTCTCTCTTTCTCTCTCTCTCTCTCTCTCTCGTGTTCGATCCCTCGCTCGCCCTCTCACACTCATGCTCCAGTGGGTAAACTCTACAGTGCAGAGGAAAGAAAGGAAGACAAAGGAATGATCACTTATTATTACAGAGTGGCCCAATTACACCCAAATGAATAAACGGGTTCAATATATTTGAGAATAAATTTCAGCTAAAATTGCTTGCCTTAGTTTCTAATTACTGGGGAACAATCTGCAGAACCAAAAACATGTTGATGATCTCTGATACGTCAAACATAATTGGAGCGTAATTACAATAATTATATCAAGTACATTAATTAAAATGTTTCCAACGTTTCTCCGCCAAGTGTCTGCAAGTCAGAAGACAGGACGTTGAGGTTAGAAAAAACGTGAAGAATGACGAAAACAGATAGACAATTGAGTTTTTTTTCTTTGAAATTATAAAATTCTAAAGCTAGTGCATCTCAGAAAATTTGAATATCATTGAAAAGTTGCTTGATTTTAGTAATTCAGTTTGTTTTAAAATGTGAAACTCATTCATTATATAGATGTATTACATACAGAGTGATCTATTTTAAGCGTTTATTTATTTTATTGCTGATGATTATGGTTTACAGCCAATGAAAACCCAAAAATCAGTGGCTCAGGAATTTTGAATATTATATAAGACCAATTGGTACTTTCAGCAGTGTGGACAGTAAGCCAAGTCCTGCTGGAAAATGAAATCCGCATCTCTATAAAAGGGAAAAAAAACACTGCACTGACTTTAGACTTGATAAAACACACTGGACCAACACCAGCAGATAACATGTCTCTCCAAACCATCACTGATCATCAGTAAATTTTTTTTATACTATTTCATTTGGAAATTAAGGGAGCAGAGTCTGGAGGAAGAGTGGAGAGACACACAGTCCAAGCTGCTTGAGGTCTAGTGTGAAGTTTCCACCAATCAGTGATGGTTTAAAGAGGCATGTCATCTGCTGGTGTTGGTCCACTGTGTTTTATCAAGTCCAAAGTCAATGCAGTGTTGGAGATGCGGATTTCATTTTCCAGCATGATTTAGCACACTGTCCACGCTACCAAAATTACCAACTGGTCTTATATAATATTCAAATTTTCTGAGACACTGATTTGTGGGTTTTCATTGGCAGTAAACCATAATCATCAATCAACAAAAAAGAAACAAACTCTTAAAATAGATAACTTTAATTACTGAAATTAGGTAACTTTTCACCTATATTCTATTTTTGAGGTGCACTAGTATATGTTCACTATGTGTAGTTTTATAGACTGGTAGCAATCATTGTAGAGAAATTGTAATCCAATATGGATATGTTGTGTGTGTGTGTGTGTATGTGTGTGTGTGTGTGTGTGTGTGTGTGTAGTGTTTACAGTCTACACAGTGAAAGGGCTTTTGTAATAGACTAAACGCAGAGGTCCCTCAGCAATAGTAGTCATGTTTCAGTCCACCCCACGCTAATGGAAAAGCTAAACCCGCTAATAGAGATGGTCATGTTGCTGCTGTTGTTATTGATTGAATGCTGTAGTTTAAAATGAGGCTTTGACCTTTTAATCCAGGTTGTCTTTGGAGATATGGTGAAATTACACTGACCATTTCACCAAAACCAATTGACTAGTCAACAAATGACATTACACAGCCTCACCTAGAGGAGATAACGCGAGCTGAGTCAGGCTTAAGAGCAGAAAATGAGCATCACCTTACCTGAGAAGAGAACCTCTACTCCTGCTGAAGATGAGAAGGTACAGGAGTACAGACAGCTGGAGTACAGACAGCGCTGGAGCATCAGTCAATGTCAAACCAGATGGGTATAAACCATTGAAGCATGGTCCTTGGGTGAGCGAGCTCCGAATCACCTGGATGCCCCAGAGATTTTAATGAATAGTCAATCATCACTTCCCCTTCAAGTCTTGTCAGAGTGTGTAATTAGTTTCATAACTGTCAATCCCTGAGTGAAGTCCTCAGCAGTTTTCTGAGAAGATGTAATCCTGCCTTACACTCATGTTGATGTGCTTACCCTTTCATATCATGACTCTCTCTGAGGGAGTTCTTTAGTTTGAGTCGAGGGTTTTATGAGGGTTTTCTTTTTCTCTTTTATTTTGGGTCATAAATGAAGAAACTCCCTAAAAGGGGACATATTCTGCAAAACTCACTTTTTGTGTGCTTTTGTATTTCCACTTGTGTCTCAACTGCCCCTATAAAAACCCCCCTGGCACCATTTCTCACCCATAAACCCCCACCAGAGCCCCACCCTCTTGATCAGTTAAAGAAACACCATTTCGATCTGCTGGTTAAGAACCTCAGACAGTACACAGCAGGATTAGCCAGCAGACTTTGTCTGAGGGAGCGATCTATACCTACTGACCATGGCAAGTCAGCAGATAAAAGAGATGAAGATCTTTCAAATAATGAGTTTTTATTATTTGATTCTTTTGCAGCTTGAACTAACTTGTTTAAGCTAACACTAACATTTACTAAGATGCCATCACAATGAGTAATGAAGCTAGAGCAACCAAAACACACATGAATAGGGCTAAAGGTGAGACTGAGCAGAGTCAAAAGCCAGTAAAGTAGTCAGAACCAAATATAAAATCCAAAAATTAATAGGCAATAAACAGTACTCAGACTATGAACAGTAACACGCAGGTAAAACCCTGGAAATAACATTTAATATGAAACAGCAGATGTTGGCAATACTTTGCAAAGTCAAAGTGCAAAAAGCCATGTATTTATACAAGAAGAGGTAATAAACAGGTGAGTGTGCTCTGGTAATCTGGAGATCATGAATATGGGAACTGTATTCTGTCTCTGATTGGCTAAAAGCAAATACAAAAATACAAAGAAAGGTTAAGGGGAAGGTGGTTTGTGGGAAATGTAGTCTGTAGAGTTTCATCAGTTCCTATCAGTGTTTTCTACAGTACAATGTTGGTTGAGCTGCTCCAGACTATGATAAGGTTAAGAGAAAGTCATCTTGTTCTTCAGTAAACAAATCCAAGGGAAAATGTCAAATGGCTTTTTTTGTTGAAACAACAAATGAATCAAATTGAATCTTGAGAGGAGTCAAACACAAGCGCTGAGACTGTCTCTTGGGGATTACCCAGCAGAGGCATGCAAGTTTAACCCGTGTGAATCGCTCAGAAAACCAATGGCAAGCCAGGAACAAGACAAGAAAAGTGGGGAAAAGAGAAAGATAGAAAGCTCAGAACCATGAAGAGCTGAATTTGACTTTTGACCCATGGATGTTAACCATATTTCAGTGCTTTAAAGAGGATATGTTCGTGGATGGAGCCCCTGCCGGTTTTCCCGTCGTAAGCACAAAATTCAAGTGGATCAGACTTGTTCAGATTCTTTCGTTGTACTTCGTTTTTTTTTGTCTCCCTCCTGGGGTCTTATTTGAGGCTATATTTTCAGCACGAAGTTCTTAAAAAGGGCACGTATCTTTAATATATGATCTCATTTATAACCAGCGCTCATAGAACAAGGTTGGGGAGTCGGGATCCTGAAGGCCTGGAGGGAAGAGGCTAAGAGGCCTCTTAGGACCAAAAAATCAAATCCAGATTAAAGTTTTCCACAGTAAAGTCCATCTCAGCAAAGCAAGGCAAGCAGACTTACTTTATTATATCTTGTATTTTTTGGGGTGAGTCCATGCAGTTGACAGTAGCCTAATGCTAATCTATCACATTTATTTATGCCTTTGGTCAAATTGTATTAAATATTCTCCTAATATAGTCCTATGGAAAAAATAGAGGGACATTTAGAAAAGATCCAATAACAAATATCTGACCAGACTTCGCCATTAAACGTTAATCCTAGATCCAACCATATTCGTTTTTGGTATATTAGTAGAGTATCTTACTGTAAAGAGTCCATGCTGAATAAAGTAGTGTAAAGGTTTGAGATTCTACTTTCTGAGCTTTTATAGTATAATCTTTAGCTCCAAGCTAAAGTTCAATTGAACATGTAATGGCCAAAATATGGTAAAAACCAGGACAATTTTTTAGGCGCTTTTCAGATTTTCTATTTTATTTTTTTATTTTCAGACATATAAAATGAACTATTTATATGGATGAAGTGTTTTGGCAGCTTTATATTTTGCTATAATGTGTTTACGTATAATGCTATAATGTGTTTATATAAAATTATAAACTGCTACCTTTTACTGGTTAGATATTATTATGATCTGAACCAGTAATGGTATTTTCTTTCTCCATAGGACTGGAAACTTTGTAAGAATAAAAACTACCACTTTTATAACTCATTTTGCAGTAATAAGGCTGTTTTTGTGTGGTCTACTCCTATAGAAACAGAAATCCGTACTGTTTTTTTAAGAGCGTTTTTTCTGCAGAATGGGAAGTCTATTAGAGTCTGTGGCCAAGCATCTCCCTTCCTTTGCCTTTCAGCTGGCAGAACTCGGCACCTGATTGGCTGACAGACCTCATTTGCATACCCTCATGTCCAGTAGGCTCCAATAATAAGCTAGATAACTGAAAAGCCGAGATTCTAAGCTTTAAAATTGCGTGATATTGCATAATATTGGGTGTCTATATTGAACCTATAACTATTCATAAACACAGCCAGATATTAAATATTATATATTTCTGGGTGTGTTAAGAGGATAAGCTGTTTCTCCTACTTGTTGAGTTGAAATCTAAACGTCTGGGTAAAGTGTCTGATTTGAAAGAAAAAAATCTCAAAGCTCAGAGTAAGGAAGTCCAAAAAGTGCTTTGAGTTGTTCAAATGATTCCTGAACATAATCCTGTTGTGGATAAACTTAGAATTTGAATAAAATGTGGGTCGATGAGATTTTGCAAAGCATTGCATTCTGTTTGTATTTATTTTTATGTACATTTTACACTGCATTCTAACTTTGAATTTTGGCCATACTTCAAACTACTATCTCAGGTTCTAGAGATAGATTTTGTTCATGGACATTAATAGAGGGACATTTAGGAAAGATCCAATTACAAGTATCTGCCCAGATCAAATGTTAGTTGAAAAGCTAGTTTCAGAGTAGCATAATATAAAGAGTCCATGTTGGATTAGAGCAGTGTAAAGGTTAGAGATTCTACTTTCTGAGCTGTTCAAGATGAGCTGTTTCTCCAATCCGTTGAGTTAAAATCCAATCTAATCTTTTCTAACAGGTCTGAGTTAAAGAGTTAGGAAGTCCAAAAAGTGCTTTGAGTTGCCATATTTTCTCATCACATGTTTAATTATCCAAAAGATATCAGAAAAAAAAACCTAACAAACCGTGTGAACATTTTATTACTAACTCAATTGCTGATTATTATCAATATAATTAATATTTAGTGCAATAGTGTTCCTTACCTCTAACAGGCAATGTTTCAATTTGGATAATTCACACGTTTTTCATAAAAAAAAAAACATGTTCATCCTTTTTTTAATGTTTCCCTACTTTATTACTTTTGAAAGACCAACATATAAAACAGTAGTTTTATATATAACATAACATTGAAACATCACATTAAAATTTTGTTTTAGTTTTAGTTTTTGCAGGGGGTGGTTGCAAATATTTGAGGTGAACCATTTTCATATTATATGTTGATTACACTAATTAAGGCAAACAGAAGAAGTTTTATACAGAAAAAAATACTTTTAACTATTTTTTTTTGATCTTCAAACTTCAAAACGGGTCTATAATACAACTTAGAATATGTCTCATTTTCAACGTCTGACATGTTCGATTTTAAATAAAATGTGTAAAATTTTGAGATTTTGCAAATCATTGCATTCTGTTTATATTTACTTTAATGTACATTTTTACACAGCTTTCCAACTTTTTGAAAATTTTGTTTGCACTTCAAACTATTGTTTTAAGTTCGAGGACTGGATTTGCTGCCTTTTGTGGCGCCTGCAGCCTGGTATTACCCACTAGATCACACAGCTAAGAGCCGTTCAGATTAAATATATTGCCTTTGCCTCTTTACTGCTTCAAGAAAGGATGGCACTACTCGGCAGGACTTGGCAGAAACTGTCCTGTCATTGTTCAAGTTGTTATCTAGTTTTAGTAGGCTCTTCAAAACTTGAAAACATTAAATTAACCCCAAGGGATGTACCAGCAAACACTTTTCTCAAGCCGAGGATCTGAAAGAAAACACTGACTCTCTGTTTTTTTTTTTTGCTTCTACATCATTATTTCTTTGAAGTGACAGTATTCTTTCTCACAGATGGGATTGGACACTTGGACACTTCTACCCACTCCAGGTTTTTCCACCACTGATTCTGTCCCAATGTTGCACTGAGTATCTGTGTTATTTGCCACCAAAATGTCGACATTTGTTAGCAGTGTTGTTGTACTCAAGTCCAAGGTCTCAAAGGTTCAAGACCTTGATGGAACGGTCTCTGTCTTGTCCTAGTCTCGGTGTCATTCTGACTCATCGTCTCTTGGTCTCAGGGAGAGGGGGGATTCCAGTTGTATCCACTTGAGTGCAAAGCCTGCTTTTTTTCTATAGAGCAAATAAATACCAGGGGCCCTATTTTAGTGATCTATAGTGCACCGGTCAGTTGTGTATTGCGCCACTGGATTTAGGGCGTGTCCGTGTGTCTTGTGTTTTTGGTATGGTAAGGATGCAAAAATAAACGCCTTGTGTGGCTCAAAATGCACAAAAAGGAATAAACTATTTTTCTTAAATAATCATGGGTGTGTTTTAGGCGTAACATAAAATAAACCAATCAGTGTGTCACTTGCCATTCCCTTTAAAAAGCAGATAAGCTCTGACTTTGGTGTGTCCGTATCTTAACAGCGTGGCACCTGACCTTTTCTGTTAAAATAAAAGTCCGGTTTGTGCTCTAGAGCAATGGCGCAACATTGACTGCTGTCTAGGTTTATTTCAGTCAGTGGAGCACGTGTGTTTTTTTTTTTTCGTCGCCAAAATAGCAATACGCCACAAATTTACTTGAACACACCTCACTTCCAGACCACCATGCATTTTTAAGTAAGCTGCTAGTCCAAGGCAGGTGGATTAAACTGGGCAGTGGGCAGCTGATCTGTGGTGGGCAATGGGGAAAGCCTGACTTTCAGAGACTTCCATCAGTCTGGCCAGACAGGCGACAGGAAAACCTGGCTTGCTGCTGTCAGCAGCTAGTAGGAGGAGCCACCTTTAGCGGATTCAGATAACAGTGTCATTGTACTTTCCTTCATTGACATCACATAATTTAAAGGGACGATCACACAGTTTGTTGTTGCATTCAATTAATTCTTGCTAACTCCTGCTTTTTTCTCTTTCTTTCCTTTCTGTTTTCCACTTGTGTTCCAGACTACTTGTGTTCCACTAGATGGTCCAACCTATTTGTAATTGTATAAAACTTTGTGTCTTTGTTCTGTACCCTCAGAAGACTTTGGGGATCTGAAAAAACTTTGTAAGATTGAAACTATCTGCTAAATAAACCTGTCTTCTCCTTTCTTTAAAAAGTTTGATTCTCGTCTACCTTTTATTTACTGCTTTTACTTTGTTAGTTGTATACTCAGTGAACTAAGTAGAACTTGCCAAGCTGTAGAGAGCCCCTGCCTTCCCCTTTGGAAAAACACCCCATATGTTGATACCTTCTATACTTAATTTATTTATTCTTTTACTGCACTACCTCATATCTACGACTGATTATTTCCATACTTTCTATAGTTTCTGTATTTATATATTTATGTATATATTTTTAAGTCTCAGTTTAGAATTTTATAGTTTAGAGTCTTATATCCCTCAATGTGCTCTCGTATTGTACTACACTTATTGACTGTTTGCTTCTACTGTGTTGTGTAACTGCTACTGGCTGCTAAATTTCCTTTGGGATCAATAAAGTATCTATCTATCTATCTATCTATCTATCTATCTATCTATCTATCTATCTATCTATCTATCTATCTATCTATCTATCTATCTATCTATCTAGGCATGACAATATGCTCATCACCTTTTCACACTGATAGATTGATAGATAGATTTCTACATTTTCCATATCTCTCCATTACATGCCCTACACATTATTAAGTTCATAAATTAGTACCTGCTACATTAGCTATAGCTTTATACTATCTCTTTATACTGTTGTTGTGTTCTGTTATTTTTTATTTGTTTCTACCGAGCAGGTCGACCCGAGGGGGATGGGTTCCACCCAAGATTTCCTTTTCTTTGCCACAGTTTCACCAGAATAATTGGCATCTTTGTGGTGCTGCTCATAAGAGGCACAGACCTGTTTTTTTCTCTGTAAAGCTGCTTTGTGACAACTTTTTTTGTAAAAAAGTGCTACAGAAATAGTTGATTAGTTTGCTTGCATTGTTTCAACTGGCCTGCACACAAAGTGAAGTACAGGGAGACTCCGCCCACATAAGTGATGACAACAACAAGTTTTTTGTCTGCTTACTAAACTGTAGCGTGCAACCAAAGCTAACTGAACTAAATGTAAAGTATACAATGTGCCAAATACTCAAACTTTGGAACTTTGCAGACTCTGGTCTGGACTTTTTTAGATATAAAAAAAACACACTCTCAGTTACTTTGAAACGTAAAACGTTCGTTTGGTGCATCCTATTAAATTTGACTTGATCTCATGAACTCAACATAAGGGACCGTTTATATTTAATCTGGGCTACAATCAAACTGGTTGCAACTCTTCAGCTGATGCAACTGGTTATAACTGTACAGCATATCCTGCAGAATGTGGGGCCTAGGAAGGTTAAGCCAATGGGGAAGTTTGATTTAGTGAATCAAGCTTTGCTGAAGTGATTCTGATTCCTTGTGTTCTTCCTCAGACGAGAGACTAGAGAGAGAGACAGAAAGACAGAGCGACAGAGAGAGTAATTGAATGCATGGGACAGAGTCGTACTGGCGCAGTGTGTCTCGCTGTTGCATCACCGGCCATCGCCTCCCTTCGCCTCAGGTGAAAAACGAGAGCATCTGTCCAAATCAGGAAGGCAGACTCTGGAAATATTGTTATGCTATTAAAAGACCGTGATGTCCAACCCTGACAACGGCTGGGCTTTAGTAGGGCCTTTAGTCTCGGTGCTGCAACAGTGCGGCACCACCTCTCCGCTGCGGAGGTGATGACCACAGCCGTTCTCTGTAAATCAGATGAAGGCTAATAGAGGGCAGCCTCCTGTCACTCACGCAGGGGTTTTAGCTGCAGACAAGCACAATTTGCTCTGACAAAGCGGAGCAGGAGAGTGTTCTTCTGGATATTGGTGATGATTCCAGCTGTGAAAAAAAAAAAAAATCTTAATGAGCCTATTTGTGATTACAATTGATGTACGTTAAATCCACAACTGAAAATTTAGAACTGCATGCATGTCCAAAACCATGTCAAACCATGACCAGTTCAGGTATTTTTAAAGCAGCTGTCCAGATATGTCCTGTAATCCACTATCCACCCCCTTGCAATTTATTATATATTAAATGCGCTTTTTAGGATTTTGTCACGACCTGGTCTTGTCTCATGTCCCTGTGTGTTATTCCCACGTGACCCCTGCTCCTCTGTGTCTCCTGTCTCAGTAGTTTTCCACCACTTGTCTCATTTGTAGCTCCGCCCTTCCCCAGGTGTTCATTGTTTCCTGTTCCTATATATAGTCTTCCTGTGGCACTTTGTCTCCGTCGGTCTTTGCACCTTCCCCTGTTGTTTTGTCTCTCTCAGTGTTTTCATTGGTCCTCTTAGCGTTTCTCTGTTCTCTGTTTTTTGCATAGCCGTAGCCCTAGTCCCTTGTACATATCCCTGCTTTGTGTTGAGCTGTTTATTTCTAGTTTCCCTTGTTATTCTCTTGTATATACGAAGAGTTTGATTCCAAAACGCGATAAATGCCGTTTTAAAAAAAATGAGTTAGAGCCAGAATCAGAATGTTATGTGACCACTCTTGAAAAGCCAAATATTCAATTTTCATCAAAACGCCACATCCGACATGTAATACTGCCCTGCTTTCTCTCTTTCTTTCCAAAATGCAACAAACGCCAGTCTTGACATCTCCCCTCATCCAATCACAGTGCAGCATTCTATGAGCTATTGAATGTAAACATCATAGCACGCGCCCTGTTGAGCCGGATGGAATTTCGTGTAGCCTACTTTCACTTTCGTTTTTCATTCTCAAAGTCCACGAAAATTAACGGTTTTGATGGTATAGAGGAGCCTGTTCGTGTAGCAGTTATTGGAAAAAAGAGAAAGCAATCAAAAGAGTCTCATGTACGTGAAAAGGTAAAGAAAACGAGGCATTCAGGAGGGGGGGGAATGCCGGCTGTCATCTGCAGTTCACACACACACACACACACACACTATACTACACCACACTACACTACAGCACATGACTGATTTTGGGGATTTTATAGTCTTAATGTCTTGTTTTTTCGAAAAGAAATGTTTTTAAATTTGTGTTTTTAGGCCCATTGGTCAAACTATTACATTCAGATGTACAATTTACTGTTATTTATTATTGTATTTTGCACATTTGCAGTAAAAAAAAAAATTCTATTTTGAAAAAAAAACGGCATGGATTTATTGCGTTTTGCGAAAAAACAAATTATTTTTAAAAATAAATCTTTAAATATTAAAATCTTGATTTGATTTTTTTTTTGTGTTATTTTAACCTTAGCATGGTATTTGATAGTTTGAAACAGAAAACGGTGGTTTTCAGCCTACCACTTTCTTGCTAAAGAAAACCCTTTTTTACTCAAAAATGGATTTATAGCGTTTTGGAACCAAATTCTTCATATTTTCCCTAGCCCTGCTAGTGTATTTGTTATCTCTTGTTTGTTTAGGTTTATGTTCTTTTGTTTCACTAGTTTGTTTTGGTTTTTGGTTATTTAGTTCACTCCCTGGTTCCTTGTATATATCTCCCTGTTTTATGTTTACGTGTTTACTTGTTCCTTGTTTATTATTTATTTATTATTTATTTATTAAATATTTCTTTCTTACCTGAATTTACGTCCGCCTCCACGTCTTCCCTGCACCCATTCCTGAAAGATTTTGAGAATCTTGAGTCGTTGAGAGCTTAAGAGCAGAGATGTTCATATTAATATGACCAACCACTGATTGAAGAATGACTGGACGTTCTTGTAATGCTCAACCTAGTGTCCTCTGTCAGTATGGTAGTGGGAAAGCCTTGGAACCCCCCCAAGAGGAGGTCTGCACAAGCACAGCAGTCATAAAAAGCGTCTATAGGTTTTGTGTTTTTTTTTATTTTTATGGGATTTTGCCTGAAATAATTTTCTCACGATTTTGATGATCTTGAGTTGTCAGAGCCGAGATGTCATTACTAAGGAGATTATAAGAAGCATCAGTTCAAGGATAAAGTCCCGCCCTTCAACAAAAAGGGCAAATCAGCTTTCAATCAGTTTACTATGTTTGTTGGATGTAATTGGATGTAATCATTCATTTACTAACATTTATTACAAATTAATATACATTCACATATCTGCATATTTGTGTTGGATTATTGTATTAGTATATATTTTAACCCTCAAAATTAAATTATGTTCAATTAAACAATCATTTTTAAGCTTTATTTACTTTAAGTAACAGGAGAGCATCTTAAAATAATAGGGTATTTACTAAATAAAAAGAAAAAATCACCCACAAAAAAAAAAAATATATATATATATATTGTTGGTGATACATTGTGTCACAGTCAATTCATTATCTCAGGCATAGCAGAGGGTTTAGAAACAGGCTGAGGAATTTATAGACTATAGTTGAATTAGGATTTGAATTATTAAATCTCTATTAAGTCTCTAAAATAGTCTTTGAAGTGTTTTAAGTGTTTTAAAACATGTTGAAAATATATGAGAATCCTCTCCACCAACATTATGTCAGGACTGGACAGAAGTCAGACACATGCAGAATAAAAAAAGGAAAGGCTTTATTTACAAGACTAGGATAAATGAAAAAAACAGGTACATACCAAAGAATGCAAGGCCAGACAACTTAGCAAATAAGGGCTAGGCAAAAATTCAAAGTCTAAAATAGAGTAGCAAAGGTAATACACGAAAAATCTAACAAGAGCGACAGGAATGCTAATAATGCTATGTGGCTAGTCAAAACTTGGCAAGGAACTGAACAAAGGAGAGGGTATAAATAGACAGATTAGCAGGTGAAAACAATCAATTAGTCAGGTGACTAAGACTGAGTGAGTGTCAGTGACATTCTGGGAAATGGAGTCCGGATCAGCTTGGAAGACAGAGGGAAGCGTTACACATTACAAATGCTTCTGAAACTCTTGAGTACTGGTACCACAAATGAAACAGTACAACAAAGTCCCACCTCTTAAAATTGTGACACAAAACTTGCATGCTTATTGATATTTATTTTATAAAAAAAATAGTAAAACTAACATTTTAAAACTAATTCTGCTAAAGAGATTTCACTTTTTACAATTTTGTCCCTTTTTGCAGGTTTTTCTTTCCCTTCATGTTGTGTTTGTGCGAAGAATTGTGGGTAACCAGGCTAGGTAAGATCCATCAGTCGTGTCCTCCAAAATCCATCCGGATGTTGTCTGCATTTCTAGGCTGTATATGAAGAGTGCTTCACCTTGGAACTGCTTTTCCTGACAAAGCTGCATCTTGGTTGCAGCCTGGACCTTGAGTTTCTGCTGTTGTCTGACTATATCAACCCTGATCCAGGTCAGATCTGCAAGTTTTTCATTCAACTCCATTCAATTCCGAAACAAATGACATTACACTGACATTAAACTATATTCTGATTCGATTTGAGAGCCCATTTCTGCTAAAATCCAGGCTACTTCCATTCTCCATTCAGCATTTTGTCGCTGGTTTCCCGTAGACGTTCATAGAGCAGCCTGTGAAAACACTAAAGCTACAGTTACAACTAGCCTTAATTTATGGCTCCCGTGCTCGTAATTGGATCTGCGAATTACCCGCAAAGTTGAGTTCCACTAGGTACCAATTAAATGAATAAATCAGTGGGTTAATTTTGAAGTTGGGGAGCCATCAGCCTGGAAGAAGGGCCATAGTTCCAACAGTTCTTCGGCAGCCTCATTTGCATGTAGTCGGAGAAGCACATGAATTTCCACTGTTCCCTCTTCATCCAAATTTTATTGCTTCTGCTTTTAAAGCTATTCAACAGTCACTGCGATAAATTGCTGTACATTTACAGCGAAAAAAAAATGGGCAGCAATTTGGGACAGCCATTAATGGTGCAAATTCCAAGATTTTAAACATTAATACTGAAGCATTAGTGGGAAAACATAATGAGGCATAGACAGAGACAAGTTTGGAAAGTTTATTAAAACAGGAAGAGAGTAAGAACTGAACGTTCAAATATTCCATATATTCCAACAGTTGGGCTTCACATGTTGGAATTAGGTTGATGGTTTTGGTTTTCCATGAAATCCTCTATAGCAACTGTTAATCTCTTCACCACAGTCTTCACCACAGTCTTACCATCTCCTTTGATGTATTAGACATATATGGATGTATAATTACTTTTTAACATTAATATATAAGTTGTCTGGCCAAAGGAGGATGGGTCCCCCATTTGCAACATCTGGAGAACTTGACCGTTTCTCATTAGAGAAGCCACTCAAGACTTGACTACTGCAACTCCCTACTGGCTGATCTTCCTTGCGAGCCATCAGAACCTTGCAACTGATTCAGAATCAGCAGTAGCAGCATGACTCGTCTTCAGTCTTCCAAAGTTCAGCCATGGTCTGCCAGATCCCAGCACTAAGGTGGTGAAACAAACTTATTCCATTGATTGTCCAAACAGTAAAGTTGCTTGCTGTCTTTAAACAATAAAGACCATCTATTGGCCGAGTTCCTAAATTACCACTTCTAAATGTTCTAGGTATCCCTACGTACTCTTGGTAGAATTGGAGCCACAATGCTAACATATACAGCAGCCAAGACCGGAAAGTTTGGGATGGGTTAGCCGCAATGCCAACAGCATGTCTCAGTAGAGTTGGAGTCATGATACTAGCAGACACAATGGCCAATTTTGATTTAATTATAGAGCTTTTCCTGCTGGAATCTAGGCTACTACCATGCTCCATTTGGCCTTTTTGCTGGTTTCCTGTAGAAATTCATAGCACAACTTACAAGCTACAGATACAAGCAGATTTAATTTATCACTTCCCTACTGGCTAGTCTTCCTTTACGAGGGACCAGGTCCCTGCAACTGACTGTCTTCTTTGTCCTGCAGTAAACAAACAAACCATATATTCCTAAAGTTCCTAAATTGACACTTCTAAATGTTCTAGGTACCCCTACCTTGCCTTGGTAGGATTGAAGACATGATGCTAACAATCACAGCAGCCAAGATCGGAAGGTTTGGAGTGAGTTAGCCGCAATGCCAACAGCGTGCCTCAGTAGGGTTGGAGTTATGATACTAGCAGACACAATGGATGATTCTGATTTCATTTAAGAGCCCCTTCTTGCTGGAATCTAGGCTATTTTCATGCTCTATTTGATGCTCCTTTTTTGCTGGTTTCCTGTAGACATTCATATAACAGCCTGATTGCACAGCTTTTGCAATCATTAAAGCTACAGTTATACCTAGATTAAATTTTTTATGTCCCTACTGGCTGGTCTTCGTTTATGAGCCACCGGATCCCTACAAGTGATTGTCTTCTTTGTCCTGCAAGAATCAAACTGATTGTCTTCTTAGTTCTGGAAGAAACAAACTGATTGTCTTCTTAGTTCTGCAAGAAACAAACTGATTGTTCTGCACTAAACAGTCTTTAAATGCTAAAGAACATCTATTGGCAAAGGCGCTAAATTAAACATCTAAATGTTCTAGGTATCGCTACCTAGCCTTGATAGAGGTTGCAGCCACGATGCTAACATAAACACCAATAAGCAGCCAAGATCGGAAGGTTAGGAGTGGGTTAGCCGCAATGCTAACAGCGTGCCTCAATAGGGTTGGAGTCATGATACTAGCAGACACAATGGCAGATTCTGATTTCATTTTAGAGCCCTTTCTGCTACAATTTAAAGACCATCTATTCCCAGAATCCCAAAATTGACACTTCTAAATGTTCTAGGCATCCCAAACAAACCTTGCTAGAGTTGGAGCCACGATGCTAACATACACAGCAGCCAACAATGGAAGGTTTGGAGTGGGTTAGCCGCAATGCCAACAGCGTGCCTCAGTCTAGCATGGTCAAGCTAAAAAGTGTTGGAGCAGGTTTATCCACTGTGCTATCAGTCAGTGAACAATACCAGTGTTTAATAATCATGATTTTTCACTGAACTTCAGTGCTCTCTGTACAGCCTCACTGCACCTTTTTTATATCCTGCCTCTGTCCACTGGTTTGTTGGTCTCAGTAATGGCTGGGAAAGAGCAGTGTGTTTGTGTGTGTGTCTGTGTGTGTTTTGGGAGTAGGAGGTGTTGGAGGATGTGCTACGAGGCAAATTGGTTTTACTCCCCACTCCCTCACTGTTTGAGCAGCTACGCGCCGCTAAGCACAGTTGGGAAAAAAGTCGGCTTTCTCTCTTTTTCCTCTCTCTCTCTTTCTCTCACTCTTTAACCACCCCATCTGCTGACAGCCCTTGTCACCTCCTGCGGAGGCGCACATATATTTTTGGATTTCTGGAAGACACGGATTGATCAGGGCTTCCCATTCCAGCTGCGGAGAGCTGAACGACATTAAATTTAAGGTTTGCCGTAAAAGAACATGTGTGCATTTTTAAGCTACATATAAGAAATGTTGGTTTGCAGGAGTGAACATTTTTTTTCCGTCTGTACGGACTTTTATCTTGTAAAATGTAGCCTGTCATAACTGCAGCGAAAGGTTAGCTAAACTTAAAGAACTAAAGAAATTCAGAATGATTGGTTGTTTGGTTGCAGAGCTTAAGTGATTCTTCTTTCCAGGCTGTTACTACATGGTGATGAAGGCCAAACATTTGTATCAGGTGGTTGACATGGTATATCACATGGTATATAATTAATTAATATATAATTAATTAATTAATTAATTGATCCGGGGTTCATTGTGGTTGCCTAGGTATGCTGGTTGCTTTGGTATTGCCTGTGGTTGCTGGGGTTGCATTGGTTTTCCAGGTGGTTGCTGAGGTTCTGCTGTGCCGTTGATATGGTATTTTGGGTAGTTGCTAAAGTTGCTGCTAAGTGGTTGTTGGGGGCTGCTATGCACTTGATGTAGTCATCCAGGGGGTTGCTGAGGTGTCACAAGTAGTTAGTAAGGTGCATCTAAGTGGTTTCTGGGGTACTGCTATGCAGTTGACATGGTATTTTGGATAGTTACCAAGGTTGCTGCTAGGTGGTTGCTGGGGTGCCGCTATGCAGCTGATATGGTACGTTGGGTAGTTGCTAAGGTTGCTGCTAGGTGGATGTTGTGGTACCACTATGCAGCTGACATGGTATTTTGGGTAGTTGCTAAGGCTGCTCTTAGGTGGTTGCTGGAGTTCTTATGCAGATGATATTGTATTTTGTGTAGTTGCTAAGGTTGCTGCTAGGTGGTTGTTGTGGTGCCATTGTGTAGCTTGCAAGGTATTTTGGATGGTTGCTAAGGTTGCTGCTGGGTGATTGTTGGGCTGCCACTGTGCAGCTGATATGGTATTTTGGATAGTTGCCAAGGTTGCTGCTAGGTGGTTGCTGGGGTGCTGCTATGCAGCTGATATGGTACGTTGGGTAGTTGCTAAGGTTGCTGCTAGGTGGATGTTGTGGTGCCACTATGCAGCTGACATGGTATTTTGGGTAGTTGCTAAGGTTGCTCTTAGGCGGTTGCTGGAGTGCTTATGCAGATGATATTATATTTTGTGTAGTTGCTAAGGTTGCTGCTAGGATGTTGTGGGGTGCTGCTATGCAGTTAAAATGGTCAATCAGGTAGTTGCTGAGGTGTCACAAATAGTTAGTAAGGCGCATTTAAGTGGTTTCTGGGGTGTTGCTCTCCAGTTGAAATGACATTTTAGATAGTTGCTAAGGTTGGTGCTAGGTGGTTGCTGGGGTGCTGAAATGCAGTTGATATGGTATTTTGCGTAGTTATTTAGCTTAGATTGCTGGGTGGACGCTGGCATGATTTTGTGCCTTGAAGGTGGTTGCCAAGTTTTTACGGTGCTTTTGACTGGTTAATGGGGTGCTGCTTTGGACATGAATAATATGGTTATCCAGGTGGTTGCTGAGGTGTTGCAGAGTGAACAGTTACTCTCTCTCTATACAAACTTTTATTTTGTACATTTTGACTTTATGACAAAACTAGTTAAGTGACTGTATCTGTATGCAAACCCAAACAATGTGGAGTCAGAATGGAGTCTATCTTAAAATGCTGTCTATTGTCCATTGTTGCTATGGTGTTGCTTGGTGGTTGCTGTGGTGTTACAGGCAGTTGCTAAATTATTCTTGAGTGGATGCATTAGTGGTTGCATTATGGTTAAGCAGTTGAAAAGATATTCTATATGGTTAAGAGTTCCAAGGTGTGCACATTTATATGTACACAACCATTTAGCATCTTAGCATTCCACCAATCATCCATCCATTTTTTTCCCATTAATAATGCTATAAAAATTAAAAAGCAAGCTTTAAAATATTTAGTGGGATTTTTTTTACCCATGGAAATGGACCATTTGCTCCAAATGCTGCAAACTGAGATGAACTAGTCTGAGAAAGCTCAAGTCTGAATAACTGAGCTCCCTCTGCACAGGAGCAGCAGCTTGAAGAATAGCTGATGTGTGAATTTGCTTGGCAAGCGCATTTGGCGCCGCATTGGAGGACCATTGACCCAACGTCCACTGGAATACTCAATTTGCATAAGCCAGTGTGACTGCCCTGCCTGGGGGCATCTGAGGATAGAACTGGTAGTCTAAGTTCACAAAGTATTGAATTTCATGACAGAGTTAACACAGCGCTTTGTCCCTGAGGCTACACAGGGTCTAATGCTGAAGCACAGGTGTCCTGATTGATTCAGAGCTCAGGTTTCACAGTCATATCAAATCTATTACAAAGTCAATGTATTCTACCACTTGAGAAACAAACATAGCAAGATTCAGAGATTCTTGAGGGCAGAATATCTAGAAAAACTACTTTTAATTTGAAAAGAAGATAAAAGTCACCGGAAACAATAAAGGATTCATAATACACTAGATTATCTAATTCTAATAGATTAGAACTTCATTGACAAGTAACTATATTGTTGATGATTACAGCTTACAGCAAATTAAAACCAACCAATAAAAATAAGTGTATTAGAAAATAAGAATATCACATAAGACCAATTGGTACTTTTGGCAGTGTGGGCAGTGTGCCAACTACTGCTGGAAAATGAAATCCACATCTCCATTAAAGTTGCCAGCAGAGGGAAGTATAAAGTGCTGTAAGATTTTGTGGGAAAACAAAACTGCACTGACTTTAGACTTAATAGAACACAGTGGATCAAAACCAGCAGATGACATGTCTCTCCAAACCATCACTGATCATCAGTAAATTTTACATTTCAACTGCTTGAAGTCTAGTGTGAAGTTTCCACAATCAGTGATGGTTTGGAGAGACATTTCATCCAATTGAGGTAGAATTTCAGGTTCTAAATGTGTCTGGACTAATTGACAACACTTCTTGGTCAACTATTCCCAAACTAGGCCTTTTAAACAGATTTTTGATTTTCGGCACATCAATGGGTTAAAAATCAAGTCTTTTTCTAGCCAAATCAGGCGTAAATGAACTGGAAAAACATAAAACTCTGCAGAGCTGTTGAGCGACAGGCCAAGACTTGGAAATATATCAACAGTGTCACTCTTATTGACAGTGTGTCAAAACTCTCCAGTACAGACTGTTAACCCAGAGTTACTGAATCACTTCAGCAAACAGGTCACTCCACCACGCCGAATGCCAAATCCAATCTGCATCTGCAATTTCCAAAGCTGCTGAGAGTTCTTGGCGGTAGCCGGAAAATGCTGCACTTTGACGAGATCTTGGGGGAAACGAGTGTTCTGTGTGGAGTAGGTACAAATTTAAATTGGACCTATAAAAAGTTTAATCAATACGAACAAAGTCCTGGATGTAGACTCTTGATGCTGTGGGCCAGCAGTAATTGGAAAGTAATAAATTAGGGGAAAACAAGACTTGGCGGTTGGTTGGAACATGGCAACAGGCTGAATAAATATACAATATAAAGTCTTGGGATGAAAATAATGAAGGTTTGAACACAAAATACTGAAGTACCTATGTATAATGAAAATAAAATCATTTTACAGTAAAATTCACAGCATTAAAATCACAATATTAACATTTTTGGACTCCTTGGGTGTTAATCCCAACAAGGGTCTCCACTGGACAGTTGGCTAACTATGAAAGAATCATTTAATGTTTAATGTTTGGCAGTCTTTGTTCTCCCCAGTTCTCCCCTGTTATAAGTAAAGCTTGCTCAGGATAAATAGGTAATATGTCTGTTATAGCTAACATTTTATACCTTTATACCTTTATTTTCTGGTGTACAGTTTTGGGAAAGTAACAGATTTAGGAAATAATACATACAAATATACAAATTATACAAAATATACAAAAATAATCAAATTAACACTTTTAAGAGCTGTTCCACTTGTGGACAAAAAATGTGTTAACTCTTATTAGTGTTAGAGTTGTATGATGCTGTATAATTCCTTAAAAAGTTACTCTAAAATAATTAACTATAGTTATAGAGTTATTTAACACTGTGTTTCAGAAACAGCACATCCTTTTTTCCCAATGTGAAAAAAAAAAAAAAGTATGATTATTTTTTTTCCCCCAAAGTTATCAGTTATAAGAAAGGCTTATCTTTGGTAGCCACAACATCCATCACAAAAAAAGAAAAAAGTTTCCTGAGTAATCTGAATACAAGACCTTAAAACACTGTAGCATTACCAACTAGTGTTTTGCAGGGATGTCAACAGATTCATACTGCCACTTTGCGCCCCACGTATGCCAAACTGTGTATGCAAAACAATGAATGTAATAAACGTGCCAGCCAAGGAAGTGTTGCATTTAGGTAAAGACATTCCTGGGAACCCCCTGCTTTGTGTGGGTGAGCATTATATTGCTGAAAAATGCCAGTTGGAAGCCCTGCCATGAGTGGCCACAGGATGTACTGCTCCTATGATGTGATACTTGTTAATGTCCCTTGTTTCACTACTAGGGGTGACTGATTTTCATCTGTGATGGTGGATGGTCCCCAAATATTTACACCAGTAGTTGTGGCAGTGTGTCTCTCCACTGGAAAAGCAGTGGCACACCTGTGTTTTCCATTGCCAAGATAGCAATACGTCAGAAATTTACCTGAACATCTCATTTTCAGACCACCACGTCCAATGGCGTAGATACAGTATATTCAGAAGCACTGTTGCTATTTAAACTATGCAGGCTGAAGATGTGAAAATAGACTGTTGGTGGGTTGTAAGATAGATAGCAATGACAAGACATGGCCCAATATGGTTTGAGTTTGAAGGTGTTTAATGTCAATTTATGTCAGAAACTTTTTAGAAGACTAATCTTTCTTCTAGTCCCATTACATCATTCATCACTGAAAAAAGTTTCTTTCCAGCAAAATCTGAGTAGAATCACTAAAGTATCCATGCACTGCCTGGTGACCTGGATTGCAACACACAGTGTCCTAGAGAACATCGACAGAGCAGCTTCAACTTCCTACTGCCCTACTGCTTCCAACTCCGTGCCCCAGAGGGCGTGAGTAGGCCAGCACCCAGGTCCCTACCACTGCCAAGTTCTTTGGACGGGGACGACAGGCCAATGTTTAGCATCCCTACCTGGAGAGAAATGCATATGGTCTAGAGGGCAGTGTCTACAGTCCTGTTCTGAAGGGCAACATCAGACCACTGCCCAGCTCCCTATTACCACTCATCGCTTCAGAAGCCAGCAGCAGGTCAACACTTCCTATTTCTGGCAGTGTTTCTGGAGTCTCTAATTATGTCTAGTAATAAAATTCAGTAACACTTTACTTGGATGGTCCATTTCATGGTCTCTTTGATGCTCAACTGACATTCAACTAACATTCAACTGCATGTCTAATAAATGCAAATGAACTTAAAGTTGAAAGTAAATGATTCTCTATTGAATATAACCCTACATTCAACTCTAACCAAAA
This sequence comes from Astyanax mexicanus, assembly GCF_023375975.1. Classification (NCBI taxonomy): domain Eukaryota; kingdom Metazoa; phylum Chordata; class Actinopteri; order Characiformes; family Acestrorhamphidae; genus Astyanax; species Astyanax mexicanus. The sequence continues at coordinate 10,056,325 of NC_064425.1, read as the reverse complement.
CACTTATCTTAATATTTTAGCATTGGGTTTAGGGTTAGATTTTAAGCTTAGGTTAAGGTTAGGGTAAGGGTTAGGTGTAAGGTTAGATTTTATGGTTGATTAAGGGTTAATGTTAGGGTTAGGTGTAGAGTTAGGTTCTATTTTGAATCATTTACATTCAACATAGGGTTAAGTTAAATTTAATGGACATTCAATTCAGTGTTAGTTGAATGTAAGTTGAGCATCAACAAGGCCATAAAATGGACCATCCAAGTAAAGTGTTACCTAAAATTCCCATGCATGTTGTCTGAGCTATCTCTGGATTATGCAGTTGTTAAAATAAATGTTCTCAAATCAGCTTCACTCTACATTAAAACCCAAATAGCACTCAGTTTATAGACCACATGTGCTCAACAAATGTGTTCCTATCTGGGATTCATTCTACAAAATGACCTGGAAAATGTGAGTGAATGTGAATGTATACTCATTAACCCAAAATAACTAAACGCTAAGAAAGAATTTATTAGTTATTGGAATGGAGTGAAGTTTTATAAGATGAGATACAGTTGTTTTATATGGCATCTTGCGGCTTATTTACCCACAGATTTCGCAACTAGGCCTGTACATCCTGCTCTACACTGGCATTCCAGCTGGTCCAATACTGTATGTTCAATGGGCAATACATCAGATAACTCTCAATCAATCAATCAACCTGCACACACAGTATCTCCCTCATATCACTACTAGAAGTGACCAACTGATACTGTTTTATTTAATCACTCCTCTGATTATCACACCAGCATTTGTGGTATGATGATGGTTGGAATGATTCCATAATCAAACCCAGCCATCATTGGATCTCAGAACAGAAACTGTTATCGTGATTTGTCTCTATAGACTATATGGGTTAAACGGTTTGTTTGTTGATCTGGTCTCGATCTTAACCATCTTACAAATATACTCCTCAGGATTGAGCTAAACAGCTGTTCAGGTGCAGTTTAACCAGATTTTTTACCCAGATAAACTACTATAGCTATGAACAACTGCTGTCTCTACTGCTGCTTCATGCAGCTCACTCTACATTTATTTTCTTACGCTTATTTCCTGAGCATCCTATTGAAAACATAATGTTTGAAAGCGCAGAAGTCAATTTTCAACATTCAGTGTTAAAGCAGCTTCACATTTCACAAAAATACATGCTGGTCTGGAACACAGAACCTTTCTGCTGTATTTACTTTTTTTTGCTCTGCCCCAGACAGCTCTGACCAATCAGAAGAGACAGTGTACTTGTACGGTTGGTTGGGTGCATTTTGGTGCATTTAAGTTTGTGCCTGTGTGAAAACAAACCAAACCAAGGAGGAAATGTTCCAAGTAAACAAACTCACCAATTTATTTGGACCAGAAAAAACAACTACAGGTGTGAATACACCCAAAAACAGCCATATTTCTTCTCTCAGTCCAAAAATGGTCTCCCGTTTCAAGCCTAAAGTAGCCTCTGAGAGCCTTTTTTATAGGGCAATGGGGTAATTATAATTAATATTTTTTTTTTTCGCTCTTTTGGAAAAAGACCCAGTGTCCCATCAGACCATGCATATAATAATTGATGTAACTGTCTGTTATATAACTGCATATAACTGCATGCAGTGTTTTGCACCAATCTGGGTATGTTATTTGTTTTTATTTTCAATAAGTATTTGGGTTTCTTCACAAAGAAATTTCAGCCTGGACATCAGTCTAAAATCTTTCCAATATACTACTCAATTAGCAATACATCTGACAAATGTAGAGGCCAAGGAGGTGTTGCAATCTGAAGGAGACATCTGGGGGAAACCCTTTCTGTATGTGGGTGAGCATTATTATCCTGCTGAAAAATGACAGGTATATAAGCCTTTCAATATGTCATGCATGTATCACTGAGCTGTTAGTGTTCCTTGTATCACTACTAGAGGTAACGGACTAACTGATACTGCTGCATGCAATGTCTCCCCAGACACCAATCTAAAATATTTCTCATGCATAAAAAAAAAATGCAAATGTATATTTAATTAGACACGTCTGATTTGCATATCTAAATTGTTGTATCTATTGTTCACCCTCTTCACCTGTAGCGTCTTGCTTGAAATTTGATTGGGATTGAATTCAGGACGCTTCCTGCCCTGCAGTGGACTAATGACTGTCACTCAGCAGCACTGCAGATGACAGCGGACCCCAGGGTAGGAACCCTAACGTCACCCTGTGTGTGCTAACACACACACACAAATACACATACATCTAGCCGGCCCAGTGTGTTAATTGCCACCCTGTTTGCTCAGACAAGCCTGCTTGTCCCTCTGGTGTGATGGGTCAATGGGTCTGAGTCTACTGTGTCTTCATAACCACACACACACATATTCGCACAGAGTTACGTGAGGAAATTAAGCCACACCATGGAGATATTTGTCTTTTTGAACAAATAAAAAATTACAGACATCTGAGTTTTATTTGGATAGTAGTGAGATATGGCGTTAAAATATAACTAAACAAATAACACTCATCAAATAACTTTTACAGCTTTTAAAAGCTGTAAAAAATTATAAAAAAAAATTGTGAGGAAAAGTTAGGGCACAAACGTATTTATTATTATATCAATGTCGTAAAAAAAAAATAGAATCATGTTTACTATATCAACTGGAAATGATCCAAGCAGAGGATCTTTTCTTTATTGTCACTTGCACAGGTACAAGTAGTAGAGGTACACTGAAACGTATGTCCATTATGTGTAAGTCAAGCATTTGAAAAAGTTGAAAGAAATTGAACACAAAAAAAAACATAAATAGTTACTTACATACATACATTTGCTGTAACAGAGCCTGGAAAGATCTCCATCTTAGAATCTACTATGAAGTCTTCACTCTATAAGAGGGCGATTTGAAAAAATGTGAGGCAATCTATCCAAAAATGGAAGACGAACTGGAGGTGGGCCATGCAACATGACAATGACATCCAAAAAAAATTATTAAATCCATCAAGGAATGGCTTAAAAAATGGGATGCTGTGCAGTGTATCGAATCCCCTCAAACATAAAAAAATCTGAAAGAGTTCTGCATGGAGGAGTGGGAAATTCTTTGTCTCAGTTGATGTTAGAGACTGGTAGATGGTTGTAGTAAAAGTATAATAAAGTTTTATGTCAGCCATCCATTAGGGCACAGGTTGTCCTAACTTTTTCACTTCTATACATGTTGTACAACACTATACAGTTCGTTATAGGTTATGTTTAATAGCCTTATCTCTCAGTATGGTTCAAATGGGTTGTCTTCATTTTTTTCACATGACTCTATTCACACTACAAACACTGCTAATCTCAATCTCAGCAACCAAAAGATCAGTTTTGGCCTGTTTTTTCCCGATAAAAACTGCTTAAGCAGCCATTAGTCTCAATGACAAACGTTGGGTTTTTTCATCATTACGGTGGGGATTTGGGTCCCCACAAAGCACCTTATACACACACAGCGTATGGGCGATTAAACGCGGAAGATAAGGCACAGAGCACATAAGCGACATCATAACGAGGGATGAGTGGGGTAACTGAATACATTTGAAGGGATTATACAGGAATTCCAAAATAAAGTGTCTTTAATCCGTTATCAGCACGAGGACGGAGAAGCCGTCAGACAGTAGGATTACAGCCGTGTGTCTTGATGGAAGTGAGACACCTTCTACTTAAAGGAAGGAAAATTAAAAAGGATGGTGTCACATGATCCCCGTACCAAGCCTGTTAGTACAAAGGCTTTTCTTACACAGAACGACAGACGTAATTTCATTACACACTCACTGTCCACTTCATAATCCATATTATCTAAGATGACCTCCCCCCATTGAGTGTGTAACATCATGGTAATGAAGTTGTCAGTGCTGGCGTGACTTTGCATTATGGCTTAGAGGTCTTCTAGGCCGTTGGAGCAACTCAATGCCATGGCTCGGTTGTGGACCAGCTGCTGGAGCAATGGTTACTGGAATTTTGTGCTTGTGGCTGCAAGGACAAGCCTGTAAAAAATCCTGTAATCACTGCTCCAATGGCCTAGATGACCTCTAAGCCATAATGCAAAGTCTAGTCTAAAAGTAGAGTCACTCCAGCAGCCATTCAGGCAATTCTCCAAACCCAAATGTAGAGTCACTCCAACAACTGGACCAGCAAATGTCTCTACATTTGGGTTGTGAGAATTACCTGGATGGCTGCTGGAGTGACTCTACTTTCCTTATTGAAGAATTGCTGGGCCAGTTGCTGGAGTGACTCTACATTTGGGTTTGGAGAATTGCCTGGATGGCTGCTGGAGTGACTCAACTTTTAGACTAGACTTTGCATTATGGCTTGGAGGTCATCTAGGCCATTGAAGCAGTGGTTACAGGATTTTTGGGCTTGTTGTTGCAAGGACTCTACATTGTGTTTTGTAGAATTTCTGGGATGGCTACTTTACTGATTGAAGGATTGGTGGGACCATTGCTGGAGTGACTCTACATCTGGGTTTGGGGACTTGCTGGGATGGCTGCTGGAGTGACTCTACTTTACCGTTTTAAGGGTTGCTGGAGTGACTCTAAATCTGGGTTTGGGGACTTGCTGGGATGGCTGCTGGAGTGACTCTACTTTACCGATTTAAGGGTTGCTGGAGTGACTCTAAATCTGGGTTTGGAGAATTGAGGGGATTGCTGCTGGAGTGACCCTACTTTACTAATTGGGGGATTGCTGGAGTGACGCTACTTTACTGATTGAAGGATTGGTGGGACCATTGCTGGAGTGACTCTAAATCTGGGTTTGGAGACTTGCTGCAATGGCTGCTGGAGTGACTCTACTTTACTGATTGAAGAATTGCTGAAGTGCCTCTAAATCTGGGTTTGGAGAATTCAGGGGATTGCTGCCGGAGTGACCCTACTTTACTAATTGAGGGATCCTAGATTCAAGTTTTTTCTGGTGACTGAGTCTACAGTTATTTTTGCAGGCTTGTTGAGACAATTACAGGAGTGACTCTACATTTATGAATTGGAGGCTTTTTTGGACTTGTTGCTGGAGTGACTCTACACATGGATTGGAGGCTCTTTGGGCTTGTTGCTGAAGTGACCCTACATCAAGGATTGGAGGTTTTTGGAACAGCTGCTTGATGCTGGAATGACTCTATATGTGGGTTTAGAGAATAGTTGGCATGACTGCTGAAGTGACTTTTTTTGGTCCATTGTTGGAGTGACTCTACATCTGGGTTTTTAGGCTTGTCAGTATAGTTGTTAAAGAGACTCTGTATCCTAGGTTCAAGGTTTTAGGGCTGGCTGGTGACTGACTCTACATTTATATGTGAAGTCTTGTTGAAACCCTTACTGGAGTGACTCTACATCATCAATTTGTACCTTTTTGGGGACATTATTGGACTGACTCTACATTCTTCTTGGGCTTGTTGCTGGATTGACTCTACATCATGGATTGGAGGCTTTTAGGACCAGGGGCCTGTTGGTGGGGTAACTCTACATTATGTTTTTTGACGGATTGAAGGGATGGCTGCTGCATGTCTTTAACATTAATCTACAATGTTGGCAATTAATTAAAAATATATAAATAGAATTGCAGAAGGGCTACAGTCACTAACTGCACATTGCTCAGGGGAAGCTACAATGAAAGGGGTTCCAATAAAGTGGCATGGATTTTTCAAGAAGTAATAAAAAAAATGGTGCAAATATCTTTATCTTAAAATTAAATAATCTTGGACTTAAATACACTTTAAAAGCAACTTTGTCCACTTTGCCTATAACAGCTGCAAACCCTTAAAGTTACACAGGTCTAAAGGATGAGTCTCTAAAAGCAGCGAGCAAAATCAACTGTCTCCTTTCATGGTACCTCCTTTCTGCAGGCGCTGTGTCCTTAACAGTACAGAGAGGGAATAATCCAACTTCTCAGAGCTCCAGAAATAATTCCGTTACGGTGGAAAATCCCCAGTCTCATCCATTCGGCTCCCGGAGACTCGGGGTATAATAACGGTGCAGCAGGATGGTGGAGGTGATCCAGCAAGTGGTGGCCTGAGTGTCTGCAATCACCAACAGCATTTCAGCCCCTGTGACTGCTGTAATATCAATTCTGTAGCTTTAATTAGACCAATACAGTTTATACAGATCCAAATATATAATCAAGTGTACAGAAATATGTCTAAACTGGACTATTGACTAACAAAGTTTTAAATTCGAATGAGCTTGCAATTGATTGGAATTCAGTTGTTAATTTTGTTGGAATTCTAGATATGACATTGTTGGACTACAGTTGGGATCAGAAAAAACTTTGTTGGTCAATGGTCAGATTCAGACTAAATTTCATTGTGCTATACTTGGGTTCAGTCTTGGGTAGTCTAATAAGATTCTGAATAAACATAATTGCAACAAAACCCCAAAAGACTGTAGTCCAACAAAATTTTGTTTGAACAGAATTCCAACAAAACTAAAAAAAATGTAGTCTAACAAAATTCTGTATAAACTGAATTCCAGCTAAATTTCACCAGACAGAAGTCTCACAAAACTCAAAATGTCTGTATTCCATTAAGGTTCTGTATAAACAGAATTCCAACAAAACTCCAAAAATGCAGTCCAATAAAATTCTGTATAAACAGAATAATCCACACACAAGATAATTCCATCAAAATTCTGACACGATTTTAACAAAATTCAAAAATATTATAGCCCAGCAAAATCCGGTCTGAAACCTGACCATAGAGCAAACATTTTCTTTCTGGATTTAGCTTCATATAATTCCATCTGAACAGAATTCTAACAAAATTCCAATGGAATTTCAAAAGACTAGCTCAACAACATTGCGATCTAAAAACATACAATAACATTAAGTTTTAACTCAAATGTAGTACAAACACATTCTGCCGGAACAAAGGTCCAAAACAGTAAACAGTATTCTATCCAAATTTAAACAGAATTTCAAAACGATTTCAAAATGTAGACAGCAAAATTCTAAAATATTGAATCCCAACATGATTTTGTTTCAAGCTAATAATAACAAGCCAATTAAAAATAGTAATCTTGAATCTGTCAAATTATAATGGTTGCAAATGATGCAGAGAATATTTTAATGGACATGGGCATTTTTAATTTGCAAAATATTCCAGATTCAATTCGGATCCAGATTTATTCTTTGGTTTCCAGTGTTGCCAGACTGGGGATTTCACATGAAATGCAGTGATAAAACTTTTTATTTTTTAATTTAAACAATAGTGGTAAAAACATGAGATGGCATGAGGTTATGAAGGACCACTGGTTAAGAATGTTAAGCTTGCAAAATATGATGATGCACAATTTTCTGTTTTCCCCTGTCTTGCTGTTTCAGTTTCATTTATTTATTTATTTATTTATTTTAGCTGAATGCCTCCTAAATTTTGGCAGAATTTGATGTATATTTTATTGGGCATTAAATACTGTATATAGTATTTAAGCGATTATTTTCGACCATAAATTACTAAAACAATCTGGCAACCCTCAGGTCCCTCTTGGTTTGGATTTAAGCGGTTCAAGGAGACAAAATTCAAAATTTGATTCCCGATTCACACTCAGATCATCCCAAATGAATCGATGCTTGAAATCAGCATCTGCCTGGAGAGATGGGATCGTAGCTTCTGGGTTTTTGACCACCCGTGTAGTCCCTCCCTCCCCGATGTCCATTCCCAGACAGGCTTATCGTAAAGATCAGCCTGAGAGTGGCCTGGAGTGTGGAAGCAGAAGTGTGTGTTAGTGGTCGTGGTACGTTAGTGTGTGTTAGAGAGAGTGTGTGTGTGTGTGTGTGTGTATATAATAGGATTATCATTCATAGTTTTACTCCACTGACCAGTGAAGATAAGCTTCCTCTATTTTCATGATCAATATCTGAAAGTGAGTCCTGGGCCCGTATGGCATGAATTTAATTAACCTCTCTCTCTCCGCCATGAAACCTTGGCACTAAACGAAAGCACACACACAGACACACACACACATATACACACACTGCCGTTTGTCTGAGGGACACTGCTTTGTGTGGAAGCCAGAAGCTGAGGAGTCAGTCAGGGGTGGGTGGTTTATAGTGCAGGAATGGCGTGAAGGCAATCTGACCTTCAGATTGTTCAGAACAGATAATGGGGAGGCTTGATTGTGGTAACTGGCAACAGAACTGGACATCCGCTTACAATCTCTTCTGAAATCAGAGGCTTTAAAAAGTTTATTGTGCTTAAATTTGTTGGAGTAACTGTCTCTACTGTCCAGAGAAGACTGGCAAAAACCAGCATGGTCATCAGCGTAGATATATTCACTAGCACTGTTGCTATTATAACAATGCAGGAGAAACGCATGGGGAAAATAAAACAATTGTTGTGGGGTGTAAGATAGCAATAAGCACCGTGACACGCCTTGCACCGGGTGTAAGATAGGGCCTATAATGTGTGTTTGGAAGAGTAAGGGTAAGGCGTTTCACCACAAGAACATGATACAAGCTGTGAAGCATGGTGGTGGGAGCATCATGCTCTGGGTCTTTTGCTGTCAGGCGGAACTGGTAGAGAAAGAATGCAGTGAGGGCAATCTGACCTTCAGATTGTTCAGAACTGATAATAGCAAGCCTTGATTGTGGTAACTGGCAACAGAACTGGACATCCGCTTAGAATTTCTTTTAAAATCAAGGGTTTTAAAGAGTTTATACAGCTTAAATTTGTTGGAGTGCTTGTCTTTTCTGTTCAGAGAAGACTTTTTAAAAGATTTTGGAGAGTTGAATTGGTAGAGACTAGCACGCACATCAGTTTAGATATATTCACAAGCATTGTTGCTATTTAAACAAAGCAGGAGAAATGTATGGAAAAAAAAAACACTTGTTTGTGGGGTGTAAGATAGCAATAAGCATTGTGACATGCCTTGAAAGAGTAAGGGTGAGACATTTAATCACAAGAACATGAGACCAGCTGTGAAGCATGGTGGTGGGAGCATCATGTTCCGGGTGTTTTTTATTGTAAGTGGAACTGGTACATTTCCTGTGCTAAATGGATGGAATAATAAAGAAGCAGTGGAGTCAGGGGTGGGTGCTTTATGGTGCAGGAATGGCGTGAAGGCAATCTGACCTTCAGATTGTTCAGAACAGATAATGGGGAGGATTGATTGTGGTAACTGGCAACAAAACTGGACATCTGCATAGAATTTCTTCTAAAGTCAAGGGTTTTAAAGAGTTCATTCTGTTTAAATCTGTTGGAGTACTTGTCTCTTCTGTTCAGAGATGACTTTTTACTAGATTTTACTAGACACTATGGCCATCAGTGTAGATATATCCACAAGCGCTGTTGCTATTTAAACGATGCAGGAGAAACGCATAAAAATAGATTGTTGGCGGGGTGTAAGATATTGTCGCAATGAGCATCACAACATGCCTTGCGCAGGGTGTAAGATAGGGCTCAAGATCTTTGTTTGAAAAAGTAAGGGTGAGGCATTTAACCACAAGAACATGAGACCAGCTGTGAAGCATGGTGACGGGAGCATCATGCTCTGGGTCCTTTTTATTGTCAGTGAAACTGCTACATGATGAAGAAGCAGGACTACCTCAGAATTCTCCAGTGTAACCTCAAACCATCAGCTAGACAGCTGGGATTTGGAAACTGTTGGGATTTCCAACAAGACAATGACCCCAAACACATCAAAGTTAGTTGTGGTATGGCCCAAAGGTGCCCAAAGTCCTGACCTCAACCCATCGAACATACAGGTGCATCACAAAAAAATAAAAAAAATGTGTATATCAGTGAAAAGTTACTTTATTTCAGTAATTCAGTTGTTTGGAACTCATATATTATATAGATGTATTACACACAGAGTGATCTATTTAAAGCATTTATTTATTTTATTGTTGATCATTAGGGCTTACAACCATTGAAAACCCAAAAACATGTCTCAGACAATTTGAATGTTATAATAGACCAATTGGTACTTTTGGCAGTGTGGGCAGTGTGCCAAATCCTGCTGGAAAATGAAATCCACATCTTCATAAAAGTTGTCAGCAGAGGGAAGCATGAAGTGCTGTAAGATTTTGTTGGAAAACAAAACTGCACTGACTTTAGACTTGATAATAAAACACAGTGGATCAACACCAGCAGATGACATGTCTCTCCAAATCATCACTGATCATCAGTAAATTTTACATTTCATTTGTAAATCAAAAGTGGAGAGACACACAGTCCAAGCTGCTTGAGGTCTAGTGTGAAGTTTCCACCAATCAGTGATGGTTTGCTCATAGTACAACTTGCTGAGGCACATTTCACCCAAAATTGGGTGTGCTGTATGAGATTTTGGCCCTTTATTCATTCATTTCAGAAAACTCCTTAAATGTTTATTTTTCTGTTGTTTATTGTAGAAGTACAATAATGTACAATATGTTTTATTATATTGTGTAATTACTACAATTACATGCACTTATATAGAGTGAACTGAGTGTACAATAACAATAAGAACTCTGGGAGCCAAACAGCATGATGAGATTGGACGGTGTGTGTGAGGAATACAAGTTCCTTACCAACACACACACACACACACACACACACACACAAACAAACACACACACACACACTCTCTCTCTCTCTCTCTCTTTTTCTCAAAGGTGAGCACACAGTCTTAGGAAGCCGAGTGTGATTGTGTTTGTCAGAGGGTTGGCTGTTTACACAGAGATAGGATGAAAGAGAGAGAGAGAGAGAGAGAGAGAGAGAGAGAGAGAGAGAGAGAGAGAGAGAGAGAGAGAAAGAAATAAGAAAGAGAGAGGAGGTAGAGAGGGAGAGAAAGAATGAGAGAGAGAGCTTGATGGATCACATGCCATTCTGACTGTTTCTTGTATTTTCATCTAAAAAAAACCATACACACTTATGCTCTGTATAGACTCTCTATCTCTCCCTCCTTCCCTTCCTCCCTTCCCCTCTCTCTCTCTCTCTCTCTCTCTCTCTCACACACACACACTTACACACACATGCATACACACACACACACACACACACACACTTCCTTAGCTTTTGCTTGCTGGGTGTGCAGTAATATATTTTTTCTCAATGTCTCATATTTCAAGGCCAAACAGCTGATCTACTACTGTGTGTGTATGTGTATGCCTGTGCATGCATGTGTATGTTTGTGCATGCATGAGTGTGTGTGTGTGTGTGTGTGTGTGTGAGAGAGAGAGAGAGAGAAAGAAAGATTTGATGGATCACTTTCAATTCTGACAATCTTGTATACTCGTCTCGGTCAAAAACTATATACACTTACTCTCTACAGAAACACACTTACACACACACACACACACACACTCTTTCTCTCTCTCGCCCTCCCTCTCCCTCTCTCTCTCTCCCTCTCTCTCTCTCTCTCTCACACACACACTCTTTTTCTCTCGCCCTCTCTCTCTCTCTCTCTCTCTCACACACACACACACACACACACACACTTAGCTTTTGCTTGTTGGGTGTGTTAGTGCACAGTTCTGTTTTTCTCAATCTCTCACATTACAAGGACACACAGCATTATACGTATGAATGAGTGTGTAAGCAGATATGAGATGTATGTGTATACGTATACATATATATATATATATATATATATGTATACGTATACACATACATCTCATATCTGCTTACACACTCATTCATACGTATAATGCTGTGTGTCCTTGTAATGTGAGAGATTGAGAAAAACAGAACAAAACAAAGCCGAGCCACGACAGCAGTCCAACCTGTTAACCCATGTGCTGAAGTCAAACAAAACAAACAACACATGGAGGCGGAGGGCGGAGACTGGAACTAGACACGGCTGGCGTGCGATAACGAGACCAGCTGCAATGCAGGACGGGAAGCATAAAAAGGGCCAGAGGAGCCGCATTGGGAGGCGAGTTCCCGAGGAGACCACACATACTGACGGCTTTCTCTCTTGTCCTCTTTCCACACAGGTTCGGCAACGGACTCGGACCCATAAGGAACGTCCCTCTGGCTGGAGCTGCTCCCTCTGTGCTTCTCCATTCACCCGTCCTTCCCTCTGCTCGCCACTGCCTCCAAAACTAAGAGGATCGGCCCCTGCCTGCCTTGAATGGAGAGCCAATTAAAAGCTGTGCCCTCTAAATAGGAGCAGATTGGGACTTTTGGTATAAGCTTTATGTTGATTTCTTCCCGCCTCAAAGGAGGTGTAGTTTTCGTAAGCCCATTTTTTTTTTTTGCACCCGTTTTCAGGCTACGGCCTAATCTGAACAGTTTTGTTTGTAATTTGAAAAATAAAAGTACTGTGGTTTGCCCAATTTGGTTTCCTGGCCTCTGTGTGTTCTGCCCTCTGACGGTTCCGGTCACAATATATATAGAGAGAGAGAGAGAGAGAGAGAGAGAGAGAGAGAGAGAAAGTATGTATGTGTGTGTGTATATGCAAGTAATGAATACGTGTCTATGCAGATATGGTGTGTGTGTGTGTGTGTGTGTGTAGTGTGTGTGTGTGTGTGTAGTGTGTGTGTGTGTGTGATTGGGGTAACAAATTGTCTTCTAGTCATCAGCCCGTCTCTCTTTGCTCCCTCATCAAAATTCCTTTGAATGCTCTGTTGCCATGGCAGCCTGCAGAACTACTGCCCAGATCTCTCCCTCTGATAACAACTCTGAGTCTACCTCTCTCTATCTCTCTCTCTATCCCCCCTTTATCCATTCTCTCTCTCTCTCTCTCTCTCTCTCTCTATCTCTCTGTTATTATGTATATAATGATTATATGATTAAAGGTATATACTGATTACACACTGAGTCTTATTGCCACAAGAGGGCGTAAAACTGCTTCCACCTGGGCCATATTAAAAGAGCAGTTACTCCACAGTTCTGGGTAGTGCACCTCCTGGTGAGAGCCTGTTCACTAATAGACATGCTTTTATCAGCAAAAATAAGACAGAACATTTTGAGTTTGAGTCCTTATGGTGATCAATACAATGACATGCTTTCCCAAGTGCTGGTGTTATGATCTGGGGCGCACCACATACGACAGTCGGTCACCCCTAGTAGTGGTACGTGGGACCCAACAACTTAGCTGCATGTGTTTTTTGCAAATCGTAACAGGGTAATGCTCATCCAAACTCAGGAAGGGTTTTCTAGAATGGTGCCATCAACCGCGCACTGTGTATCTTGATTTAGGGCATGTCAGTGTGTCTTTGCTATCGTAACGATGGGAAAAGTACACCTTGTGCAGCTCGAAATCTGTAAAATGCATGTACTAATATTCTTAATCTCCTAATAATAGGTGTGTTTTGAGTGTAACATGCAATAAACCAATCAGTGTATCACATACCATTATCTTTAAGAGCCAGGTGTGCTCTGACTTTGGCGCATTGCTAGTTTAATGATGCAGCTACCTGGATGTGACCAATGCTTCTCAGCAGAGGAAACAAATTGGGAATAGTACAAGTTTTGTTTTCTGTTTATTTTAAATTTAGATAAATTCACAAGTACCTTTGTTATTTAAACATCGTAGGCCTGCATTAAACAATGCAGGCATTAAAAATAGACTGTTTGCAGGCTGTAAAATAGCAGTGAGCATTGCAACAAATATGTTTGGCATGTTTTTTTTTTAATTTATTTTATAGTTACTCTTAATATCCTTGTTGGTATAAATTAATATGACTTTAGATGGTCCATTATACTGTAGATGCATCATAGATGCTAACATACCTTTCAACTAAATATATGTGTCAGGTCTTAGTCCTGTCTCATGTCTCTGTGTGTGTCCCACGTGACCTGTGCCCCTGTGTTCTGTCTCAGTACCTTTCCACCACTTGTCTCATTTGTAGCTCCGCCCCTTCCCCAGGTGTTTCCAATTATAGTGTGTTTCCTATTTCTTTAAATAGCCCTCCTCTGCCACTTTGTCTCCGTCGGTCTTTGCACCTTCCACTGTTGTCTGTCTCTCCGCGTTTCTGTGTTGCGAAAGCCCTAGTTCCGTGTTTTTTCCTAGTTTGTTTTCCCTTGCTCCTTATTCTGTGTTTTTCTGTTTATTTTCTAGTTTCCTGTTTTTATCCATTGTTTTTCCTCCCTTGCCCTGCTTGGTTTAGTTTTCCCTTTTCTAGTTTAACTTCTTGTTTATTTCTTTGTTTATTTCTAGTCCGTCTCTTGTATATATTCCCTGTTTATTATTATCTCTAGTTTGTTTAGTTTATGTTCTTGAGTTCTCTTGTTTGTTTTGGTCTTGCGGTTATATGTTTATCTATTTTCAGTTATTTAGTTATCTCCCTGTTCTGTGTTTAAGTGTTTACTTGTTTCTTTGTTTATTTATATTTATTTATTAAATCATTCATTTACCCTTACCTGCACTTGTGTCCGCTTTCCTCGTCACCCTGCCTGGGTCATTCCGTGACAATATGCTAAATGCAACTGAACACTCAGCTAAATGCAAATGATTTGCTATGGAGTCTAAGCCCAAGCTTAAACCTAAACTTAAAATTCATCCAACAATAAACCTCACGGGGGTTTAGAGTAACTAAACCCCCTGATTTCAGCTGACTCCACCTTCAGCTCAAATTTGAAGGTAGTTGTAGTTTGGGAGGGGCACTGGGTGATGTATGGGTTTAGAGGTGGAGCAGGTGAGAGAGCGGATTGGCTGAGCTGCAGCAGCAGTATGCCTCTAATAGGGGTGAGATGCAGATGATTGGATGTCAGCAGGGGGGCGGTATTATTGATTATTGATTGACTGATCTGCATATTGTGGTTTGGTACAAGGATACATCATCCTCACCTATAGCACAGTTGAACCTGAGAGGGCGCTGCAGAGGCAGAAATTACCATAATGAAGTTGAAAGGAATACATTTCAGCTATTAATAAAACAAAACACAATTGTTAGGGTTTAGAGCCTCTTTAAAAGTTAAGGTTAGGGTATATTTTGTTGGGGTTACATTATATAGACATTTAGTTAAGCATTTAAAAGATATCAACACTAGACCATTCAAACAAAGTGTTACTTTTTTTGCAGATTTTATCAAATATAAGCCATTTTAAAATATCACTCTTATATAAAGTGTGGTTTTGTAACCACTTTAAAGCATAGACATCCACATTTAAAAAAAAAAGAAAATAAAAAGAAAAATCTATTAAATTACACACAGTAAGACTTACAATAACTGTTCCAGCACTGTGGACTGAGTCGCTGCACTGCTGAATTCAGGACCTTGGACCTTCCCACACTTAATTAAGGCGACGCACGCTTAAGCCTCTTTTGAACTGGATTAGTTTTACCTGGGGAGATACAGTAATTTAAGTAATTACCAAAGCCTCTGTGATTTTAATCCAGTTTGAATCTACACCATGTTCTTGTTCTGTGCTTGGACAGTAATAACCACAAGGCACTTTTAATGCAGTATCAGTAACACTAATTAAAAAGTGAATTTAATCCAATATGAATCTACACCATGTTCTTATGCCTGTACTTTGACAGTAATAACCACAAGATCTCAGTCAGACATCACACTACCTACAAACCTGACTCAACCACTGTATACAGCATACATATAACAACCCCTCCTCCAGCATCATTCAGCTCAAAATCCCTAAAACCAACATCATTTCAGTAAAGTGCTAGAAAAAGACTGGAATAGACTCTGCTGGTTTTTACCCTCATTTCACAGTTAAATAAATGCATTCAGGTACTTTTTGTTAATCCATGCCTCTTCTTTGCAATTGAAAAATTGGCTGTTTTAAATATATTGTTCCTTTTTTTTTCATTTTTATTTACTTATGAATTGTTTGTTTGTTTGTTGTTCATCAAGTAGCTTATGCTGTTTACCAGGCCATTATTGTAAATGAGAACTTCTTCTTAATGACATGTCTGGTAAAATTAATAGATCTACAATATCAATCTATAATACTTATAGCATTAACTGTCTGGTAATACTAATTAATACCTGCTTATTCGTTGTTTCTTCTAAAATCAAGGCTGTTGATCTATTTTAGGGTTTTACTGTTGTTTTATTGTGTTTAACTACACTACTTAATTACTCACCAACTAAAAGACTCTACTTTTATACCTTTATATGTTTTTTTATTGTATTTTTTATCTGTATCATTCTATCTTATCCTCCTTTTGTAATGTCTGTGTACAATGTATACCTTCTACTGGATGTCCAGAATTTTCCTCTGGGATCAATAATGTGTCTGTCTGTTTGTCCATCCATCCATTCATCCATCCATTATGTCACGTGGTCCCTGTCTGTTCTCGTGTTTCTGTGTTTATTTACCTTTTTCTGTGCCTGTCTCTGCTTGTGCCTGTGAGTGTGTCTCCCACGTGATCCGTGCTCCTCAGTGTTTCTTGCCCTCACCTGTGTATCATTTGTAACTCCGCCCCTTAGCCCCAGGTGTTCTCTGTTTCCCGTGTGTGTTACACTATTTATAGTCCGTGCTCCCTTTCCCTCGTGTCGGTTCTTGTGCTTTGTTAGCCTGTTGTGGTTGCGTCTCCGTGTCTCATGTTTCTTGTTTTCAGTTTAGTTTCCGTTTATTTGTTTATTTTTGTCTTTTGTTATCTGTATAATAAATACACTCGCATTTGCATCCGCTCTCCTCGTCCCTCCTTCACGCACCCTGACAGAAGAACCGACCAAACAATGGATGCAGCGAGTGGCGTCTACCTGGGATCCAGATTGGCGATCCGCCGCTCCTCCCTTTCTCGCGGCGTGCTGGAGGAGCAGCCCTCTCTTAACTCCTCAGCTAGCCGGCGCCGGAGGAGGAAAAGACGGCAGCGGCATTCTCAGCGCTCCCGCTCGCCTGAGGAGGACCCTCTCAAGGAGGGAGCACTTTTTGGGGGGGCGCACCGTGTTGGCAGGGACGCAGGTTGTGAGGAGTCTTATTTCTGGGATTATGTAGACTTCCTCACACCTGCGTCCAGCTCGGAGGAGGAGGAGGGAGATTACCTCCCTACACCAGCCCGTCTGCCGTTGCCTCCAGGGGCAGTCCTGCCTCCCGCATGCCTTTGTCCGCCCTGGTTCCTGACCGGCGACCCAGCGCCCTCCGAGCCGGACTTCACCGGCGACCCAGCGCCCTCCGAGCCGGATTTCACCGGCGACCCAGCGCCCTCCGAGCCGGATTTCACCGGCGACCCAGCGCCCTCCGAGCCGGATTTCACCGGCGACCCAGCGCACTCCGAGCCGGACTTCGGCGGCGACCCAGCGCTCTCCGAGCCGGACTTCACCGGCGGACCAGCGCTCTCCGCGCCGGACTTCACCGGCGACCCAGCGCTCCCCGCGCCGGACTTCACCGGCGGACCAGCGCTCCCCGCGCCGGACTTCACCGGCGGACCAGCGCTCCCCGCGCCGGACTTCACCGGCGGACCAGCGCTCCCCGCGCCGGACTTCACCGGCGGACCAGCGCTCCCCGCGCCGGACTTCACCGGCGGACCAGCGCTCTCCGCGCCGGACTTCACCGGCGGACCAGCGCTTCCCGCGCCGGACTTCACCGGCGGACCGGCGGTAAACGCACCTACTCCTGTGCCCGTGGCTCCCGCCGCCACGCCCACTCCCAGGCCCCGCCTTTCCAGGCCTGCTCCGAGGCCCCCTGACTTTGCTCCTTGTGGTGTACCCAGGCTGCCCCCACAGACTTTTTCCAGCCCTGGGTACCCATCTATGTTTCTCGTACCCCTGTCTCTGCCTGTCATGGTTCCCGTCTCTGTCTATGTTCCAGTCTCTGTCACTCGTGGTTTTTCTGTTCCAGTCCACGTCACCGTGTTTGTTTCTGTCCCCATTACTGTTTTCGTTCCGGTCCCTTTGCCCAGTAATGTCCAGTCCCCGTTTTCTGTTCAGTCTCCTCTCGGGTGTCCTCTGTTCTAGTCTTGTGTTTTGTTTTGTTTTTTTGGTTTCCACCCTCTCCTGACCGGCTCCTGGGGGTTTGTTTTTTCGCGCCCCAGGAGTTGCGCGTTAAGGGGTGGGTTCTGTCACGTGGTCCCTGTCTGTTCTCGTGTTTCTGTGTTTATTTACCTTTTTCTGTGCCTGTCTCTGCTTGTGCCTGTGAGTGTGTCTCCCACGTGATCCGTGCTCCTCAGTGTTTCTTGCCCTCACCTGTGTATCATTTGTAACTCCGCCCCTTAGCCCCAGGTGTTCTCTGTTTCCCGTGTGTGTTACACTATTTATAGTCCGTGCTCCCTTTCCCTCGTGTCGGTTCTTGTGCTTTGTTAGCCTGTTGTGGTTGCGTCTCCGTGTCTCATGTTTCTTGTTTTCAGTTTAGTTTCCGTTTATTTGTTTATTTTTGTCTTTTGTTATCTGTATAATAAATACACTCGCATTTGCATCCGCTCTCCTCGTCCCTCCTTCACGCACCCTGACACATTAATTAATAGTAATATTTTTTTTAAGATCTTGTTTCTGTTGGAACAACTTTCTCTACTGTCCAGAAAACACATTCTAGTTTGTGGATTATTTCTATAAGGTTAAGTTATGGAGTATTTCTATAAGGATTTGTTTGCATTCAGTGAAAAGAGCATTTCATTACCTTCCCCCAAGACCATCCATCCATCCATCATCCATCCATCCATCCATCCATCCATCCATCCATCCATCCATCCATCCATCATTTATTTAATGTAGTGGTTTTAATCCAGTATGAAGTTTTACATTTTGATAATTTTGAGTGATTCTAATCCCAGAGTCATAATGGCTTATTAGTGGTTTACCTGCTCTCTCTGTGATCCATGACCACACTCTCCAAACAGACGGCTGCACCAATTAAACAACTCAGTCTATGATATATAAATTGATATATTGATATATTGAATAATAAAAATGGCTCAATTATTAAAACAAAGTTATAAAAGTATAAAAATATGTCTTCAGCTGCTTTTTGAAACTATTGAACTATTTATCATATTTAACTGAAACAAATCAATCCATGATATAACATACAGTGGTTGGACAATGAACCTGAAACACCTGTCATTTTAGTGTGGGAGGTTTCATGGCTAAATTGGAGCAGCCTGGTGGCCAATCTTTATTAATTGCACATTATTGCACCAGTAAGAGCGTGAAGAGTGTAAAAGTTCAATTAGCAGGGTAAGAGCGCAGTTCTGCTCTAAATATTGCAATGCACACAACATTATGGGTGACATACCAGAGTTCAAAAGAGGACAAATTGTTGGTGCATGTCCTGCTGGAGCATCTGTGACCAAGACAGCAAGTCTTTGTGATGTATCAAGAGCCACGGTATCCAGGGTAATGTCAGCGTAACACCAAAAAGGACCAACCACATCCAACAGGATTAACTGTGGACGCTGTAAGAGGAAGCTGTCTGAAAGGGATGTTCGGGTGCTAACCCGGATTGTATCCAAAAAACATAAAACCATGGCTGATCAAATCACGGCAGAATTCAATGTGCACCTCAACTCTCCTGTTTCCACCAGAACTGTCCGTCAGGATAATAAATTATTGTGGTCTAAAACCAGGTGTTTCAGTTTCATTGTCAAAAGTCCAATCAGGGAAGTGAGTACAGATATCAGCAGCAATTACAGACTGTCCGTACGTCCCTGCAGAGCTCCCCATGCTGGTGGACTGGTGGATTGCGTGCAGGGTGCATGATGACGCCACGTGCTGCTGCGTTTATTAATGATGAATGGTGGGTATCAGGCCCGGGGAGCCCATGCTGCTCCTGTGTAATCAGGGGAGTGCTTATGTGTGCCTGCAGTGCAGCCGTGCACCAAGGAACTTCATTAAAAAGCATCTACTGTATGTTATCAGGCCTGCTAGTGCTGCCTAGGCATGCTGTCAGCTCCTCCTGCGGGACCCCCTACGGACCCCCTACAGGAAACTTCAATCTTTCTCTTAACTTTAAATAGCTCACCTCCGTTCGGCTGCAGAAGGAATGGGGACGATGCTGCTGCCTCTGCTGCTGGAGTAAGAGGAGGAGGAGGTGGAGGAGAAGTGGGTGTGTAGTTGGGGTTGGGTGGGGATGGAGATTTACTGTGCTGGGATTTACACATCCACCCCGAATATCACTAAAACATCTTCACACATACTGTATATTCCCCGTACAGCCTGTAGCACGAAGCCCCGCCCACACTGTAACAGAAAACTCCACCAAATCTACTGAATCTACTGAAGCAGCTCGACTGGTTTACAGTACAGGAGTGCAGTTCACACAGTCGTATAGTCAGATATATTCCAGCATCCAGTATGAATCTGTGCCATGTGGAGTTTTGAAAGTTTGAGAATAATAGTTGTGAAGTGGTTCTAATCCAGTATGAATCTGCAGTGTGTGCATTATATACAGTCTGTTAGTAATAATAGCTGAGTTGGATTAAATCAGTGTAAATATGCTGTATGCAATTTAGTTTAATTTAAACAGCATGAATCCATATTAATTCATGTGTCCTTCCATTCATTCATCCATCCACCCATCATTATTTAATCCATCTATCTACCCATCCATCCATCTTTTCATACATTTATGCTTCTGTCTTTTCACTTATAAATCTGCAGTGTGCATGTTATTTTAGTGCAGAAAGAATCTGTAGCATTCGTGTATCCTTCCATCTATTCATCCATCTATCCATCCACCCATACTTTCTTTCATTCATCATTCTTCCATTCATCCATTATTCTACCAACCATCATCATCTATCTTTCCATCCATTCATTCATTATGTCAGTTTTTCAATTACCTTTCATCCATCAATTCATCCTTCCATTCATCCATCCATCTATCCATCCATCATTCTTTCATTCATCCATTAATCTGCCATCCATCCTTTATTCTGCCATCTATCCATCCATCCATTAATTTTTATTTATCATCCTTCCATCCACCCATCCATTCATTTAAATGTTTCATTAATCACTTATTAATTTATTTATTCAATCATTCTTTCATCCTCCATCCTTCCTTCCATTCATTCCTCCATTTATCCATCTATTCATTACGTTGTTCATTTATCATCCTTCCATTCGTCTATCCATTCATCCATCAATCTATTCATTCATTCATTTTTCAGCTATCATTTCATCCATCATCCATCCATCCATCCATTCATTCAAGTATTTCATTTATTCATTAATTCATTCATCCATCCATTCATCCATCAAACCATCCATACATTCATCCATCCGTCCATCCACCCTGAAGCTATAAAAGCTTTAAGCTCTTCTGGGAAGGCTTTCCACAAGGTTTAGGTCTATCAAAACATCTGTTCTGTTTTTCCATTCTTCATTTATTCATCCATCATTCATTGTTCTGTGCATTCATCAATCCTTCCACCCATATATCCATTATTAATTGTTCCATATTTCTGTTGTTCCGTCTGTCCATCCATCTGTCCGTCAATCCATCCATCCATGCATCAATCCATTCAACCATTCTTCATCTGTTCTTCTATTATTCACCTCAATTCTTTTTATGTAATGTATTTTTCATCCATCTGTTCATACATCCACCCTTCTCTCCATACTGATAGAATGGAGTTTTCCATTCTTCATTCTGATATGATTTCATCTATCCATCCTTCATTTATTTTCCTTTCTATCATGCTGTTCCATTCTTTGTTCTTTGTTTGGTCATGAATTCATCCTTCTTTTCATTCTTATGTTTTTCCATCCATCCATCCATCCATCCACCCATCATTCATAAATCTGTTCTTGCCTTTACATCTATACACCCATCATTCATCCATTGTTTCATCCTTTCATCCATCCATCTACATTATCTATCCAGCCATCAATAAATCTTTTTATCCAATCTTCCATTCATCTTTTCATTCATTTTTCATTTCATTCTCCACCCTTCCGTGATTGTATTCTTCTATCCCCAATCTGCTGTATTGTACTGTATATGATCTGATGAGAAGGCTGTGAGATGTTGTGCACGCTCACTGAGTGCAGACCTGTGTGTGTGTCTGTATGTGTGTATCTGGGTGGTTAGTGTTATATGTGCTGGCAGGCTCCAGCAGGGTAATCTATCACAGATATGCATGCAGAGGAGGCTCAGCTGCAGCCATATGTGCAGGCCTGCGTAATGTAATAACACTGGAAGCTGTGGAGAGCGTTTCTGACGCGCTGCCTCTCTGATCTAAACCTGCACTTTACTTCCTTTACCAGACTAATCACACAACACCTTCCCAATACCAACACCCTACTAGTGCATCTAAAAGAATTAGAATAGCATTGAAAAGTTACTTTGATTTAGTAATTTAGTTCAAAATGCGAAACTTATATACAGGGGTTGGACAATGAAACTGAAACACCTGGTTTTAGACCACAATAATTTATTGTGGTGACGGACAGTTCTGGTGGAAACAGAAGAGTTGAGGCGACATTGAATTCTGCCGTGATTTGAGCAGCCGTGGTTTTATGTTTTTTTGGATACAATCCGGGTTAGCACCCGAACATTCCTTTCAGCAGCTTCCTCTTGCGTCCACAGTTAATCCTGTTGGATGTGGTTGGTCCTTCTTGGTGGTATGCTGACATTACCCTCGATACCGTGGATCTTGATACATCACAAAGACTTGCTGTCTTGGTCACAGGTGCACCAGCAAGACGTGCACCAACAATTTGTCCTCTTTTGAACTCTGGTATGTCAACCATAATGTTGTGTGCATTGTAATATTTTAAGCAATACTGTGCTCTTACCCTGCTAATTGAACCGTCACACTCTGCTCTTACTGGGGCAATGTGCAATTAAGGAAGATTGGCCACCAAACTGGTCCAAAAATGACAGGTGTTTCAGTATCATTATCCAACCTTTGTATTATATAGATGTATGAAGCACAGAGTGATCTATTTTACCACCAATGAAAACCCAAAAATCGATGTCTCAGAAAATTAGAATTTTATATAAGACCAATTGGTACTTTTGTCAGTGTGGGCAGTGTACCAAGTCCTGCTGGAAAATGAAATAGGCATCTCCAATAAAGTTGTCAGCAGAGTGAAGCATTTCTGGAAAAACTCTGCACTTTGGACTTAGGACTTGATAAAAGACAGTGGATCAACACCAGCAGATGACATGGCTCTTCAAACCATCACTGTTTTTCCACAGATTGTGGAAATTTCACACTAAATCACTAGACCTCAAGTAGCTTGGACTGTGTGTCTCTCCACTCTTTCTTCAGACTCTGCTACCTTGATTTTTCAAATAAAATGCAAAATGTACTGATGATCAGTGATGATTTGGATATTCTTGTCATCTGCTAAATCGGTCTTAATGAAAGCATCAGTTGTAAAGTTGTGAAGAGGTAGAGTTGGTATACAATAAATAGCCCTATTTAAGTAATGTTCTATATAATAATCCATATTATAACAAGAACTACTCAATTAACTAAAGATAACATGACTTTAAGAAAAAATAATGAAGGTCAGTAAATCGGTTCAGTCACAAAGACCATCAAAAACAATATGCTGGAACTGGCACTCATCAGGGCTGTCCGAGGAAAGGAAGACCAAGAGTCTCTCTCTCTCTCTCTCTCTCTCTCTCTCTCGCTCTCTCTCACACACACACATACACTTTTGTTCTCTTGTTTTCTGTCTTTGTTCCAGTTGGTCAGTGTTAGACTCCAGCTGCAGAGCTGAAATAGCTTGTAGTAGTTGAAGAGAGCATCGCAGCCTCATACGAGTCCAGCACTCCAGCTCTAATAAATCTGGCCTGAATGATCTTATCTGCTCTCTCCACCTGGAGAGAAACTGGCTTTAGATTGCTGCTATTTCTTCATCCTTTCTTCCTCTCTTTCTGCAGGGACCTTCACACTCTGTCTCCAGCTGAATTGTGATGATTTACAAAGCGCGTGTGTCTTTCATCCGCACGACGCAAAACACAGCCCTGCTTCAAAACTAGCAAGCAGTGAGAAGATAAAGCAGGAGGAGTGATAAGAGCGCTAGTCTGAGCACTGGCTGCTCTGCTGCGACTCTCTGCAGGTAGATCACACTCAGCAGACTGTTTATATATTCCTCTACATCTGTTTCTGCTGCTCCTGATACTGAACTCTTACAGTAGAGTTTTTCAGTCGGAGAGGGAGCAGATCTCCTGCTAGAGGACCGCAGCACTGCAGCTGCTCCCACCGGGCAGAAGATCTTTCATCAATCCATTCACTCTTCTGTTCTGATTGAAAGCTGATGACGGCTCTCCATGGTGCTGAATTTGTACTATCCTTCCACCCATCCATTTATCCTTTCATTAAATTAATCCAACCTTACTTCTTCCCCTCCATCCATCCATCCTTCTATCAATCTAATCACCCATCATTTGTTTCTTCCTTACACCCATCCCTACATCCATCCCTCTGTCCCCCCAGTTCATTAAGTTAGACACAGTGTGATGTAAAGTCCCTTGTGCTCTCCATGGTGCTGAATTTGTGAGGAACATTGAATTAACTCATCCTTTCACCCATCATTCTGTCCATCTGTCCATTGTTTCTTCCACACTTCCATCCATCTACCCTCAAATGCATCCATTGTTCCAAACCTCCAACAACCTATCATTTGATTCTTCCTTCCACGCATCCCTCCGTCCAACCTTCTGTCCCCCCAGTTAGATAAGATAAATAGAGTTGGAATTAAAGCCCATTGTGCTCCATCCATCCATCCATCCATCCTTCTATTCTATCTCAAAACATCCTCATCCTTCCACCTATTCTTCTATCTGTCCATTTTATCTTTCACCCTTCCATCTATTTCCCCTCAAATTCATCCATTGTTCCAGCCTTCCAACAATACTTTATTTTATCCTTTCACCAGTCATTCACTCTTCCCCATTTCCATCTATGCATCCATTTATTCATGCATCCAGCCATCTATAAATCGAATCACCAATCATTTGATTCTTACCTCCACCCATCCCCCATTCATCCTTCTGTCCCCCCAGTTAGATAAGATAAATAGAGTGTTACTTAAAACTCATTGTGCTCCATCCATCCATCCTTCCATTCTATCTCAAAGCATCCTCATCCTTCCACCTATCCTTCTATCTGTCCATTTTAAATTCCACCCCACCATCTATTTACCCTCAAATTAATCGATTGTTCCACTCTTCCAACACTCTTTATTCTATCCTTTCACCAAATTCCTCCACTCTTCCTTATTTCCATTTATCCATCCATCTATTCATCCATCCATCCATCTATCAATTTAATCACCCATCATTTGATTCTTACTTTCACCCATCCCCCCATCCGTCCTTTTGACCAACAGTTAGATTAGTTAGTAAGATAAATACAGTGTGATTTAAAGCCCCATGGTGCTGAATTTGTGCTAAACTTTGAATTGATCGAGTAAAATTTCAAAGATCTCAAAGCATCTTCATCCTTTCACCCATCATTCTATCTGTCCATTATTTTTTCCACCCTTCCATCCACTTACCCTCAAATTCATTTATTGTTGCACCCATTCAACAATCCTTATTATATCCTTCCACCCAGCCATTTATCCTTTCATTAAATTCATCCACACTTCCTTCTTAAGCTCCCTCCATCCAGCCATCTGTGCATCCATCAGCCTTTACACCCATCAGTTCATTCTTTCATCCACCCATCCCTCTATCCATCATTCTGGACTCCAAGTTACTGAGAACCTCTGCCTTTCTGAATAGATTAACAGTGTAACAAAGCCTTGGTTTGCTCTCCGTGGTGCTGAATTTGTGCTACATTTTGAATTAATGGCGAACAATTACAAAGACCCATCCATTCTATCATCCATTCATCCATCCATTCTACATCAAAGCATCTTCATCCTTCTATCTATCTCTCTATTATTTACTCCAACCTTCCATCCATTTACCCATAAATACATCCATTGTTTCACCCTTCCAACAATCCTTTACTCTATCCTTCCACCAAATTCATCTACTCTTTGTTCTGTCCATCCATCCATCTGTCCATCCTTGCATCAATCTATGCACCCATCATTTGATTCTTCCTTCCACCCATCCCTCCATCTATCTTTCTGTCTTTTCAGCCATTGGGAACTGTGGCTCAATATAGTGATTTAAAGCCTTGGTTTGCTTTCCATGGTGCTGAATTTGTGCTGCATTTTTAATTAATAGAGAACAATTACAAAGATCCATCCATCCATTCTATCATCCATCCATCCATCCATCTAATCTACCTCAAGGCATCTTCATCCTTCCATCTATCTCTCCATTATTTACTCCAACCTTCCATCCATTTACCCTCAAATACATTCATTGGTTTACCCTTCCAACAATTCTTTATTCTATCTTTCCACCAGATTTATCCACTCTTCCTTCTTTCCATCCATCCTACCATCCATCTGTCCATTCTTGCATCAATCTATCCACCCATCCCTCCATCTATCATTCTTTCTTTCCAGCCATTGGGAACTGCTGCTCAATAGAGTCATTTAAAGCCTTGGTTTGCTCTCCATGGTGCTATTTTTTGCTGCACTTTCAATTAATGAAAAAAAAATACAAAGATCTCAAAGCATCTTCATCCTAATACTCATCCTTCTATCTATCCATTATTTCTCCCACCATTCCATAATTCCATTGTTTTATCTTTCCACCCATCCACCTATCCCTCCATGTGTTCATCTTCCTTCTTTCTGTCCATCCATGCATACTTGTATTTTTCCATCAACCTTTTCATCCATCCTTTTGATCCTTCAATCCTTCCTTCCGTCTTTCCAGTCACTGAGAACTGCTGTTTTTCTGAACAGACCAATAGTATGACTGGAAGCCCTTGGGCTATCTCCACGGTGCTGAATTTTTACTGCATTTTGAATTCCACCCATCCCTATATCTATTTATTATTTCTTAAACCCTGCCATGTATCACTCCATTCCAACCATCCTTCTATCTGTTCATCTTCCTTTCTTTATCATTTCAAGCCATTATTTGATTCTTCTATCCACCCATCCTTAAATCCCTCCTTCTGTCTTTCCAGTTTCTGAGAACTGCTGCTTTGCTGAATAGATAACATATGTTTGAAAGCCTTGAGGCGTGTCTCTCTGAGGTGGCTCTCATTTTTCTGAAACTTTCAAGAACTGCTCTCCTGAAGTGTGACTCCAATCTCCAATTCCATCCACCCAAGCTCCCATCTATCCATCCTTACTACCATAAATCAATTAATCAATCAATCAATCAATTCATCCATCCTGGAAGGATTAATCAATCAAACCTTCCATTTATATATCCCCTTTTTGTTGATTTCATCCTTTAGTCTTTTGAGTAGCTAATAACTGCTGCTTTGCTGAATAGATGAAGAGCTTATGGGTGCTCTCCATGATTCTGAATTTGTGCTGAACTTTGAACAAATGGAAAATAATTACAAAGATCATCCATCCATCCATCTATCCACCCATACATTCTATAATCCACACATGAATCCATTCTATCAATTATTCATCCATCTATCTATCAATCCATCCATCCATCAATCCTTCCATCCATTCATTCTACCTTTCATCTATTCATCGGTTCATCCATACATTCTACCATCCATCCTTCTGTCTTTTCAGTTACTGAGAACGGCTGCTTTACTGAAGACCTTTGGGTGCTCTTGAAGGTCCTAATTTGTGCTGAGAATTACAAAGATCCATATATGCATCCATTCTAGCAGTAATCCATCTATTCTATCATTAATCCATACATGAATTCATTCAGTCATTCACTTATCCATCCATTCTATCATCCATCCATCTATCTATCCATCCATCCATATTATCTTTCATACATCCACTCATACATCCATGCACTCATTCTGTAATTAATCAATCTATTCATCCATCTATCCATCCTTTTTATTATTCCACTTCCTGTCATTAAAGTTACATAGAACTGGTTTATTTGCTGAATAGATGAAGAGTGTGATTGTGATCTTAGGGGTGCACTCCATGGTTCTGAATTTGTGCTGCACTTTGAATAAATGGTGAATTACAAAGATCTATCCATCCATTTTATCAATTCTTTCTATCATTAATCCATCCATCTATACATTCTATCACTCATCAGTCCATCCATCCATCCATCCATCTGTCTTTCCAGAAGCTGAGAACTGCCGCTTTACTGAATATATATAGGGTGCTCTCCATGGTTCTGAATGTGTGCTTTACTTTGAATAAATGGAGAAGAATTACAAAAATCCATCCATCCATCCATCCATCCATCCATCCATCCATCTATTTGTCCTTTCTATTAGCCAGCCATCCATCCATCCTTCTGTCTTTTCAGTTAGAGAAAATGACTACTTTGCTGAATAGATAAAAAAAATGTGTTAGAGAGCTTTGGGGTGCTCTCTATTGAGAATTACAAAGATCCATCCAGTCATCCATTTTACAAAGATCTCAAAGCATCTTTATCTTTCAAAACCTTTTAATTGTATTTATAACAATAATATTCTGTGATTTTTCATGATGATAAAAAATCATGAAAAAAAATGAAATGCTGGTACTTGTCTGTATTTTTTGGGGTTTTTATACTTTAATATGATATCTCAGAGTAATGTTTACAGCAGTCATTTTTAACATTTTAATATATCAGTGAAAATTGATTTTGTATCTCTTGTAATATCTCAAATTTTATTATTTTCTTTTATTTATAGAAAATCTAATAATTTTATATGTAAATATACATATATAAACACCCATATAAACCCTACAACAACAGTGCATATTACATTGTGATACAGTTTCAGATGACCATTTATGTAGGCAGCAGCCCTCCCCACCATCATCTCCCCTCCCTCTCTCTCTCTCTCTCTCTCATTCTCTCTCCCTCTCTCTCTCTCTCTCTCTCAGTCTGCTTTCGTTCGTGCCGGTGCGCGTGCTCTCGCGCTGCCGGAGTCACGCTGTCTCACATTCCCAGACTCCCAGACTTCCCTCCGCTCCCAGCCCAGCGCCATCCCGCCTCGCGGAGCTGCTGCTGCTGCAGAGCATCGCGATACTGCATGCGACGCATCTTCCTCTCTGGCTGCAGCATCCTCATCTTCACCATCACAACCGTCTGTCTGCTTTGTAGAGAGAAGGAAGAAGAAGAGGAGGAGGAGCAGGAGGAGGGGGTTTGGTTTGGCGGGGTGGGCTGCAGAGCGGCGGAGCTGCGGATGAGAAAGCCCGGCCGTGGGTGGGATGCCTGCAGCTTTCTCTCTCTCTCTTTCTCTCTCTCTCTCTCTCTCTCTCTCTCTCTCTCTGCACAATCCAATCCACCGCGGATCGCTCGCTTGCGAGGACACTTCAGATGAGAGCAAGCGAAGGGATTTTATGAAAGTGGCACGCCGATGACAAAAAGGGTCGCTTTGGAGGAGTTTGCCGTGAATGCGAGAGACAACAGGACAGTTGCAGGACAGCCCTGTTGTAGGACACGTCCTCTTCCAGCATCTCTTCCTCAATGGGCCATTTTTCCCCCTCTGATTAGGGGACAGGGGGGGATGGATTGAAGATCGGGGCTTTTTCAGTTCATACGCATCCCGCTGGGATTAAATTGTGCACCGGCAGGATTCTGGTGTCACCTCTGCTTGCCGATTGATTTCAGAGCTGTAGTAAGAGGAGCACAGGTCCACCATACATACAGCATCATGGTGGGCATCTTTCTGGAGTAGAGATTATTCACGATTATTTGCACGGGGCTTCAATTTGGAGATCTGGGTTATAAGACACAAGTCCCGAAGTGTGGCGCGCGTGAACGAGGTGCATGCGGGCGTGAGTGCGCGCCTCAATGTGTCTGTGCGTGCACGAGCGTGCCTGCCTGTTTTCCTCTTTGCCTTGATTTATGTAATACGCTTTCCCACTGGAGACCGTTGGAGACTATTGGAGACCGTTGTAGACTATTGGAGATAATTGGAGACTATTTGAGACCATTGGAGACTATTGGCGACTACTGGTGTGCAGGAATCATCTTTGGGGGTCCGGCCATCGCCCGGAGCTGGACTGGGATGTGCCTGGACTGAGGTAACTCTCATTCCTCATCCCTCATTCCTCATTCCTAAACACCCAGCCCTCCCTTTCCATACCTTCCCAACCTCCCAAACCTCCCATACCCCACTCTGCGTGGGCACTGCCATTCGGATCATCGATAATACAGTATAATGCACATCCTACACGTCCGGTGCAGCGACCGGATACCGTGCAGTGCTGTTTTTATCACCGTCACAGCAGCAACTGTTTCTCAGCAGGCTGTGCTGCTGCAGCAGTAGGAGCAGCACCTCAGCTTCACCATTACCCTCGAAACAACCCCCACCCTACTGTGTAATTATGCACACCTCTATATAACTTTCAGAAGGGCTTCACTTGCTATTAGAACAGCAGAGTGGTGGTGGTGCTGCTGAGTCCAGGGCAGGTGGTGTTGTGTGTGGGGTGGAGATTGTTGGGGATTGGTGGGGGGAGGTGGGGGTGAGGGTTAGTGTTTGTAACATGCAGGCTGAGGCTTAAGCTGAATCAGGAACTGAGCAGTGCACCAATGCCAGTGCAATGTTCACAGGCATGATAATTGTGAAAATATTAGATTCCTAATTATAGATTAATGAATACTGTAGAATGTTTGAGTAATATTAGTAATATTAGTGTTTAGTTTTAACATGCATGACCACCACAGTAAAACAGTAGAAATGATTCCAAAAAAACAAATATTCCTTTTTGTAGCATGCTTTGGTATTTGTTTGTATTTATTGGTTCAGAATATAAACATACATTCATCTTTGCTTTAAAAAAGCATTATGTATTTGTTTTATGTATGCTTCATTTCACATTTTACATGATTTAATGAACGTATGCTGCCAGTTCCAGTGCCTGTATACTATACATACAACCCCCGTTCGGTTAATAACTCCATAATAACTGTCCTCTATGAGTCAGAGTAGCTTCTCCAGGACACTCTTCTGAAACTGCACCCTCCACCCCACCCCCCTCCCCCCACAAGCTCTTAGGTCACAGATAGTAGAGTAGCCCCTCATTTGTCTTTATGCAGCAGCGGAAGTAATTTATACTACCCCCTATACTACCCTTCCCTCCCCAATCCACCTGCAGTGCTGGACTTGGACCATGCATGCCAGTGTTGTGCTGCAGGCATGCTGCTAATGAGCTCACACACACACACACGTGCAACGCTTTGATCCCTTTCTGCACCATTTCACTGCGACGCTGCTGCGATTAGCATGGAGCAGAGCTGGAGGTGCAGCTGGCGGGGTGTGTCTGCTGCAAGAGATGCACACTTTCAGCAACTTTAGATCAGTTGCAGGAGCTGCTGCTGTCTCTACTGCTGCTGATGATGATGATACTTGTGCTGGTGGTGAAGCTAAAGGTGGCCACTGGGGGGCTCTGCTGCTCCCATGTGGTTCTCAATCATTAAAGGCAAAGTTCAGTGTCTCATAAACCAGGGCTTACTGGAATCAGGGGGTGCCATTATGTGTAGTGGTGCATAGCCCAGCACGCCCGCGAGCTCCAGCTTCCATATACTCAGCACTCTTCTGCAGCATCTCGCTAATCTCAGCCGTGGTTCAATGGGGCAGCTGCTCAGTCCTTTTATCCTTTTTATAATGAATTAACATTTTTTGGAAGCCCTGTAGTTCTTCTAAAGGTCTGTGACCTGTTTTCAAAAGATTCAGTGCAGTGGTGGAAACCCAAAAATCAGTGTTTCAGAGAATTTTTAATTTTGCCAGTGTGGGCAGTGTGCCAAGTCCTGCTGGAAAATGAAATCCACATCTCCAAAACCATCACTGACCATCAGTAAATTTTACATTTCATTTGGAAATCAAGCGAGCAGAGTCTGGAGGAAGAATGGAGAGACACACAGTCCAAACTGCTTGAGGTCTAGTGTGAAGTTTCCACCAATCAGTGATGGTTTGGAGAGACATGTCATCTGCTGGTGTTGGTCCACTGTGTTATATCAAAGTTCAAAATCAGTGCATGGTTCTCCCAGAAAATCTTACAGCTCTGCTGACAACTTTTATGAAAATGTGGATTTCATTTTCCAGCAGGACTTGGCACACTGCCCACACTACCAAAATGACCACTTGGTCTTATGTAATATTCAAATTTTCTAAGAAATTGACATATGGGTTCTTCATTGGCTGTAAGCCATAATTATCAACAGTAAAAAAAAAAACAACACTTAAAATACTGTAGATCACACTGTGTATAATGCATCTATAGATTATATGAGTTTCACATTTTGTACTGAATTACTGAAATAAAGTAATAAATGAAATACCAATTTTTGAGACATTATAAAACATAGTAACCTCTACCTATCATTCTGTTGTACATTAAACAAAATGTATGGTTTTATTATTGGCTTCTGGTATTGATTATTTACACAATGGACGTGCCCCCTCCCCCCAAGTCTTCACCTACCATCAGTGTGTAGTCTTTCCCAACAATGCTATTGTCTCTTGATTAAACAGTTGCAATATTTGATATTATGGTTGATTGCTTGACCAACGTGTTGTAGGCTGTAAGAACAAGTTATCATTGTATTTACTCCATTAAAGTGTGAAGGCCTGTGACCTGTTTTCATGAGATTCGGTGCAGTGGTGAACTCCTTTTTGTGCATAGCAGATTTGCTTTTTTGAAATAAGAGAAATTTCTATTCTGTAAGTTAAACCACAACTTGAGTTTAGGGGTATGTTTCAGTAGTGTGGGTTTTTTGACTGCTTTGTTGTCATTTAGCTTGTACTGTTGGCAGTGTGGTCACTGTGCCGAGTCCTGCTGGAAAATGAAATCCTTATCTCCAAAACCATAATTGACAATCAGTAAATTTTGCGTTTTATTTGAAAATCAAAGGACCAGAGTCTGGTAGAGAAGAGTTGAAAGACACACAGTCCAAGCTGCTCTTTTCAGTTGTGGTTTACTGTATATGGGATGTAGATGGGATGAGTCTACAGTATTAAATGGTGCCACATAGTTTTGAGTGCACACTCAAAATGAGAGGTTTATTTCAAAAGGTTGAATTTTCTGTGTGTCAAGACCAATCATGCCAAGTGGCAGATTTAGCATTAGCATTTTTGGCTACTTAAGAAGCTGGTTGGTTTGTGATTTTCTTTTTTATTTTCTCATCAAAGCAAGCTGGCAATTATTTAAGATTGCGTCACTCGAGCCCATTTTGTTTACAAGGCCCTGCTGCTGTTAGGATGCTAATGTGTTTTCAGCAAGTTTCAAAGTCATGAAGTATTCATAGGCTTTAAATTTGGCCTCAGATGGATGCGGCGGCGGCGCCGATATCAACCTCTCCTTCAGTCAGCAGAAAGCACAATGTGGTCAATTCAGGACAGACTTTAGACCTTAGTTAGAAAAGGACAACAGTGGATTTCAGTGGAATGGGGTCGTGTTAGCATTGATATTACATTTAAACATTGACAATTTTCAATATACTGTTATATAAGTGCTGCAAAATGTATTTGCTTGCTATGTTTCTGTTATGTCACAAAACACCAATAGGTTCCCATATACAGTACATATCAGCATCATATTAGCTCAAGCCATTCCCTGTAAAGTTAATTTAACTTTTTTATTTTTGAGACCCCAACATTCAAGAGTTGCTAATGTCTCTGTATTAAAATTTCTGCTAATTTCATATCAGTTGACCCCAACTTCCAACATAATCTGCCCAGCCCCCACCTTATGTGCAAGTTTTTTTTTTTTTTTTTTTTTTCTGGAGCAGTTCAATTGTGCTGAGATTGTGATCTGGTCTTGATCTGACCCTGCTATCAATATACTTCTTTTTAATTGAGCTAAACTGCTGATAAGGATCAATTGCTCCATGCTGTTTACACACTAAGAGCGCAGCTTTGTGCTGCGTTCACTGCTCACTTTTGCACTGCACATTCCATTGAAAATATTGTGTTTTAAAAGTGCTTTATTGTGTTTAAAACTAACTTTTTTCAAAGTTCTGTATTGAACACCGATTCTTCTCACTATATTTCCTTTCTTGCTCCTGCACCAGACAGCCCTGACCAATCAGAGGAGATTATTTGCT
This sequence comes from Astyanax mexicanus, assembly GCF_023375975.1. Classification (NCBI taxonomy): domain Eukaryota; kingdom Metazoa; phylum Chordata; class Actinopteri; order Characiformes; family Acestrorhamphidae; genus Astyanax; species Astyanax mexicanus. The sequence continues at coordinate 10,022,482 of NC_064425.1, read as the reverse complement.
CACATGGTTTATTGGTGTGCAATAAAAGTGCTTAAAATCACATCTATATAACACATCTATATAATATATGAGTTTCACATTTTAAACTGAATTACTGGAATAAAGATGTTTTTTCAATGATATTCTAATTTTCTGAGATGTTTATCTCATTTGTTCGTGAAAAAAAAAATCTACAGGCTGTATTATCCACTGCTCATCACTGAGCTCAGCGGTTGTCTTTTCCAGACAGATGTTGCCTCGTGAAAAAAGAAAGGATGTTGGCTACTGCTGTGCACCATATTTAAAGCATGCTGCATTCGAGTGCTCACAAGAAGGTTTTATGTACCAAACTGCACTCCATTTGGGTGGTTATCAGAAGATCTGCCCACTAAGAATGGAGATCGCTAGCATTTGGGAATCCCAAGGGTATGAAAATACTACGTTGTATTGTGTAATCTGCATTGTATGTCACAATTTCCAGATTTCGTATGCAATTTAGCCTTCAGATTTTATGACAGATTGGAAGTGGATTTCTTTATGGCTCTGATGGGATATTATTTTTAAGTATGTATGTAAGCTACTTGCTATACGCTAACAGCGATGGTCTTTCAGGCATTGGTAAGTGTAAATGTCCCAAACTCTGGTTGGAAAACTTTAATTTCGTGCTTTGATTTAATTCAATTTAAGGCAGAAAGTGCAAAAAAAATTGCAAACTTTGCAAGTTGATCTTTAGTTGAGCTCAGCACAATGAGAATTAACAATATTTGGCTCCACAGCTACTTATAAAGCAAAGGTTTTCTGTAATTTTCTGTAGTGGTAACCTAGGAGATGTAGGCAAGAAAATGACAAAAGAGCATGAGATCACATATTTTTACTGAAGAAATAATTCCATTTTTGTTTGGAAGTCAAAAAAAATGCAGCATATGAACCCTTTGAAAGGCCCATATACTATTTTTACTTAAGTCTAAGACCATCTTTTAAGATCTGTTGGTGACCTGTTAACAGCAGAGAATGCAAATTGTTTTATTGATTTAGGTCAATTCACTGTGCTATCATAACGACAGGGATGCTCAAAATGTGAAAAAGGCATGTGCTAGTTCTCTTAATTAATCATGGGTCTGTTTTGGGCGTAACGTGAAATAAACCAATCAGTGTGTCACTTGCCATTCCCTTTAAGAGCCAGGTTCACTTTGACAATCTGTCGGATTGCTATTTTAATGGCGCAGCTACCTGGACGTGTCCAATGCTTCTCAACAGAGGAAACTGACCTGCTTGTTCATTCTGTTTATTGTTGATTGCTAAAAAGTTTGAATAGCTTCCAACAGGCTCATGCTATGCATTGCATGCACTGAAACAAGCGGGGAGGTTTGACTGGGGTTGACGTCTGTCTAGGTTGTATTCAGTCAGTGGCGCACCTGTGTTTTCTGTTACCAAGATAGCAACATGCCAGAACCAAGATAGCAATTTACCTGAACAGACCTTACTTCTAGACCACCAAACCCATTGGCGTAGATGTATTTAGAAGCACTGTTGCTATTTAAGCGATGCTATTTAAGGAAGGTGTAAAAAAAATAGACAGTAGGAAAGGTGTAAGATAAGCAATAAGCAATGAGCATTGTGACGCACCTGAGATCAGGCTTTTCCTTACTAATCCTCTTGGTTTTAGCCAGCAAATGTGCTGAACTGTGCTATAAACTAAATTTATAGCTATAAAACCTAAACTAATGGGCTTTGGGACCCAAAGTATTTACAGATAAAAGCGGCATTTTGCTTTCAGAGATATATTTGGGCTTCAGAGTGTCAAGGTTGTGGTTTTTGCTCAGTGAACAAGCCAATAAACAGCCCAAAAAACAAACAAACAAACATGAGCCAGTTCAGAACAGCGCCTGGCATCTCTCCCGGTTTGCTCACCTGCTCCAGCTCGGTTTAGAATCGGCCCAAATCGCCCTGGAGAGAGGATCTGCCACTCTGGCAGTTTCCATCAGTGATTCAAGGAGAACAGCTCCCCAAAAATAAGCAGGACTTGTTTTGTAAATCGGCAGCTTGCTGAGTTGAGGGCCACTGGGGGCAGTGCCTGGGCAGGTGGATGGGTAGACCCCTTACATATAGTATATTCAGTATATTTATTTATAAAATATATATTTGAGAACTGTATGCCCAAATATTGCATCATTCAGCTACTGAGATTAGTATAGACATGCTCTCAGTAGAATAGGACACTTTGGAGAGGATAAACATGAACCTAATGGCACCGTGCCTAATACTAGGTGCAGGATAGAAGGGTATAACATGCATAACATATTTATTTATTTATTTATTTATTATTCAAAATGTCAGTTTTCCTTGTTTGGGTACTAAAATATATAAAAATTGAGACATTTGTGCGTATATTAAGCATAAAACCATTTTACTTGGTTAGATTCCTTAAAATAAGCAATCACAAGATTTAAAATGAGTGAAGTAATACTTAAATCATCAATATTTTGGATACAAGAATCAGATCAAATCAAATCACTTGGAAATTCTGAGTAAGTCTAACTAAGATCATGACTCCTAAAATAAGCAAAATAATAATAATACACTTACACAATGCTTAATAGGACAATCGGCCCTATTTTAGTGATCTATAGCGCACTGGTCAATTATGCATTGCGCAGCTGGATTTAGGGTGTGTCGGTGTGTCTTTGGTATCAGGAGGGCAAAAAAAATTTGCCTTGCACACCTCGAAACGCGCAAAAGGCATGTACTTTTTTCTTTTAATTAATCATGGGTTTGTTTTGAGCGTAATGTAAAATAAACCAATCAGTGTGCCAGGTGTCATTCCCTTTAAGAGCCAGATGAGCTCTGACTTTGGCGCATTCGTATGTTAACAAGGCAGCGCTTTTGTGCGTCTCAGCAGAGAATACTGATCCGTGCGTTCACACTGTGAAGATACTCCAGCAGCTCATTTAAGCGAACAGTATTTTTTTTTATTCTTTATTCTGCACATTGTTGAGTAAAAGTCAGATTTTTACACTGCAGTGTGCTTATTTGCGATCAGCGCTCCCGCATGGCTAAGATATGATTGTGCAGGGTTTTAGTCAGTCAGTGACGCACCTGTATTTTCTGTCGCCAAAATAGAAACATGACAGAAATTTACATGAACACACCTGACTTCCAGACCACCACATCCCCATCAGCATAGATTTATGACTAAACTCTGATGCGATTTTAACAGTGCAAGGCATGAAAATAGACTGTTGAAAGGGTTTTAATCATTCAGTGACGCACCTGTATTTCCTGTCGCCAAAATAGAAACATGACAGAAATGTACATGAACACACCTGACTTCCAGACCACCACATCCCCATCAGCATAGATTTATGACTAAACTCTGATGCGATTTTAACAGTGCAAGGCATGAAAATAGACTGTTGACAGGGTGTACGACAGCAATGAGGATTTGCGCAGGGTGTACATTAGGTCCCAATGATTTATTAATCACCCAACTTTCATTAATATATTTTTAGCTAATGATCAGTAGATGTGAACAAAGCAGTAGTTCATCAGAATTTGATTATAACCAAATGCTCACACATGACACTTATTTATCAGCATGGATATTCATATTAAAAATGTTAGCAAATCGTTAGCTCATCAGAATTTGAACGTTAATAAATCACTAGTAAATACAAAATTTAAAATGGGCAAATGTTTATCAACTGCAGTTCATGCTGCCAATGCGTTCATTAGCATTTACAAATGTGATAGCAACTTTTTAGTTTCTAAAAAATTGAAAAATAACAGGTATTAATCATTAGTTAATGGTGTATTAGTGAAATACATTATAAAGTGTTACCAATTTACTTGCTAACACACTGAAATAATGCAGAAACTTCACATAATTCATGGAGTTCCCCTTTAGATTATGCCAGAAAGTGGTTCAGTAGACATTAATTAGGCTTTGGTAATTCAGTACCAACAGAAAAGTTCAAGACGGCTCAGATTTATAAACTGGTCATCGTACAGAAGCTGGTTAAAGAGGAGGGGGTTGGTGGTTAAGCTGCGGGTGGGAGGTCTGCTTGTGTCTGTGTAAGTAAAGCGTGCAATAGATGGGGGGGGGGGGGGGGGCACATGGGTCATCTCCCTCCAGCTTACCAGTCTGCTGTCTGCATTCGGTGACACAACATAACAATGCTGAGTCACATCATTACTCACACACACACACACTTACAACACACACACACACACACACACAAAACAGTTACTGACTCAATGCGAGAGGAAGTGGAAAACAAGAATGCCCACATAGACCGACACATACAACCCACAGTGAAAACACAAACACACTCTCTCTCTCACACACACACACACACACAGTATTTTTCAGATGGATGTTGTAAAACACACCATATAGGAAAACCATTCTCCAAAAAAAACTTCTCAATATATCCTTTACGAGCCCAGGACTAGGCTTAATGGGGACTCTTCATGTTTAATCATTTAGACTGATTTGGGAAACCTTTGGTCATATTCATTGAGCTACACATACAGTAGGAAAGTAGTGAGTAACACGTGTGTAGCATGCAACACAGAGTTGTAAAAGTTGTAGAGGTTCCTAATGGAGTCCTGTGATAATCCATCCCATTCTCAATACAGCCATGGTCATGAATACAAGCCCAGGACGAGGCTTAATGGGTTCTCTTTGTTTAATCATTTAGACTGATTTGGGAAACCCATGGTCATAGTAATTGAGCTACACATACAGTAGTAAAGTAGTGTGTAACTCGTGTGTAACATGCAACACAGAGTTGTAGAAGTTGTAGAGGTTCCTAATGGAGTCCTGTGATAATCCATCCCATACAGCTTCAATATTCTCACACAGTTCCTGCAGATTGTGTGGTAGGGTTTTGGAGTGTTGATAGAGTGTCCAGTTGCTTCAGGTGGGACGGATGTTTTATATTTTAGATTAGATTCTTTTCATTATTTTAAAACGTTCTGTACTGTAGAAATAATGCTAAAGTCATACAAACTATGAAGAAAAACATATGAAATGATTTAGCAAGCAAAAAAGTGAGTACAAACAAATCTGAGTAGGTTTTAAATGACAGCTTTGCACATCTTGGATGGATTTTCTCAGTCAGCTTTATGCGATAGAGTCTCTTAGAATTTCAGGCTTTCAGTTAACAGCTGTGCTGAACTCATCAAGAGTTAATTACTTGAATTTCTTGTCTCTTGATGAAATGGGTTCTCATCAGGACCAAATGCTTTACAGATTATTTAACACTTTTAAGTTACTACATGATTCCCTATGTGTTCCTTCATAGTCTGGATGAGTATTTCAGTTTTTTTTTTACAATGCAGGGAAAGAAAAGGTGTGTCCAAAGTTTACAAAGTTCTAGTTTATATCATTGCTGTCCAATGAAAAACAAGTATCTCCAAAGCAGCAACTTTACAGGAGAGAGATCAAACCTTCTTAACTTTCAATTGAAATCAATGTAAAAATTTTACTTATGTTTATTTCAGGTAATTTTAAAGAGGTAGGGTTGGTATACAGTGAATATCTCTATTTGAGTAATGTTCTAATCCATATTATTGCAAGAACTCAATCAGAAGAAGTAAATCAAAAACATTTCTAGAACTTTGAAAGCATCCTCAAGTGCAGTCGCAATGACTATCAAAAAACGATATGATGAAACAGGCTCTCATCAGGACCAGACCCACATAAATGTCTGTTTAACACTTTTAAGTTACTACACGATTCCTTATGTGTTCCTTCATAGTCTGGATGATTATTTCAGTATTCAATTTCTAGCAAGTATCGCTGCTGTCCAATGAAAAACAAGTATTTCCAAAACAGCAACTTTACAGGCCAAAAATAAAACTTTCTTAACTTTCATTTAAAGTCAATGCAATGTAAAATAGTTTATTTCAGGGAATTTTGAAGAACTTCTATTGGTCCATACATCAGTAAAAAAAGAAATTTTAACACAGTAGAAGAGACAATTAGTTTGTTGAAATAATGTAGTAATCTAAAAATTGTCAAAAAGGGAGATACTTGTTTTTTTTTTATTGGACAGGAACAATATACTGTATTTTATCACCTATACTCCCTGTTAGTGTTATAGTGTATATAATGTATATATGATTTGAATTTCATTACAGCTATAAATCCCCTTGTTTCGAACCATGCAACCGCTAAAAAGCACAAAACAAACTGCTCATCTACCTTCATTAGAAAATGGATGGAATTCATGTCCTCCTGTCAAAATTCAAGCTGTGAGCAAACCATTGTGTCCGGACATCTGCTATTTAACTCCAGCCACAATGGAAAGTGGGGGAAATGTGCTAAATGTGAAGCATCTGGGAGATAGTGGAGACTGTGTGGACGGTAATGACCACCTGTAGTTCTGGAAGTCTGCCAGACTTCTATTGTAATGCGAAAAACAAGTGAGCAGCGTTTGCCCACCATGAGACGACTGCTCGGGTGGAGTTGGATGGAGTTTTGCGTGTTTATGGTTATCGTAGCAGAAACAACAACGCTGAAATAACAGCCAACTTATCTGTAACCCCTGCAGATCCGTCATTACTCAGTGCACCCAGACTGAACTAATCTATATTCAAACAGGATTATGAGAACATAACCAGGCAACGTCCCAATCTGGGGTTTTAATCGGAAAATTAATGTATGCAGAATGGCTCTGAACACATTAGTATTGGGCGTCTGAAGATATTTACGTTTTTATAGACATGCTAAAGCTGAAACCATGCTAAAACCATTACTCTTTAAGGGGTCATATTATGCAAGACTCACTCTTTGTGTGCTTTTGTATTTTTAATCAGGTTTGGACTTCCCCTATAAACACTATAACCAATTTAGAGTATCCAATTTACCTGATCTCAATGTTTTTTGACTGTGGGAGGAAACCGGAGTCCTCGGAGGAAACCCACACAGACACAGGAAGAAAACATGGAAACTCCACCCAGATAGAGACTTCAACCCAAGACCCCATTGCTGGGAGGCGAACATGCTAACCACTAAGCCACCGTGCCACCTAAAAGAGGTATAAGAGGAATAAATGTTCTCCATAACTCAAAATCATAATTTTAGCAAAACACATTGATGTAAATTGATCCTTTTTTGTGTATGAATTCTATTATTAGTTAGTTTAGTTAGTTTACCGAGCAAAAAAAAAAAAAACATTTCATCCCCAGATAAGCAGCTTTTTACTTCAGTATTTTTTTTTTATTTCATGTGCGTATGAAAAGTGCATTTGGGGTAAACAAGCCTATTCAACCAATCAGGCTAGGGTTCAGCGTGATTATAGCCGAGACTGATCCATTCAAATATGCCTGGATTGGACGTCCCTAATCATAGGTAATCTAGCTTTCATATCAGCTCCATCACAGACAGCCCAATTAGGTATTATATTAAAAGCCCACCTCAATACCTCGCTGAATTATAGCTCGGATTTGAATGTTTTGTCTCCGAAATATTGATCATCACGTTTCCCTTCCGTGCGTATTAGCTCTGATTGCGCTGATAAGCTCGGCGGCCCTCCGGCTGTGTGGGTTTCAGGGTTTCACAAACAGCCTGCAAGCTGGGCGTTGGGCGGGGGTAGCCGGTGCTTATTATGGGCCTGTCATGTATAATTCAGCCTCGCCGCGTTGACCACCTCAGAACCTCTCTGTAGTCGGCTAGCGTTGCGTTCGACACGGAGATTCAGGGATGCTTTTTTTTTTTTTTCTCTCATCGCATTAAGGCATTACTAATGCTGTCACCAGAGCTAATGGACTTTGAGGCTTGGCGCATTTTCCCAGTGCTGTTGATGATCAAGCGTCGCAGAGTGATGGTGCCAGGAGCAGCTCGCTCGCTCGCTCGCATCCACTGTTTATGCATGCGCCGCGATGCGGAGGCAAAAAGTCATCCGCGATAGGCGTTCGCACACGCGAAAGGTTTGACACTAATGACGCCGGGTGCGTCTCGTTTCTGCAAAACGGTGGAGTTGATGGCGGAGGTTGGGTGATGTCATTCCGATGTGAGACAACATCTCAGCAATTTCATTAACCTCTTAATGTTCGCAGGACCACCCGCTAGCCCAGATCAGTCTATTACTCACTACTGCTCCTTAGAAAAAGACTCCATTTGCATTGTGTGGCACGCATTTGTTGAACATCACGACTTGCAACATTAAAAGAAAGCGTGGCATTGAGTCAAATGAGATCCTGATTTATCCAGTTTTATGTGGTGTGATACAACATAACCAATGAATCTCAAAAATGGGTCTCAGTACAAAACAAGTTTTGCCAGTTTATTCACAGAAAACCAGACAAAACAAGGTTTTTGGAATGCAATGGATGACCAAAAAAACATAAACATAAAAGTCTGTATTTGCTTGGTCTCAGCCAACATATATCTCAGCCACCCCCAGTCTAAACTTCAGTCTAAACTTCAATCTGTTCTGGTCTTAGTTAAGTCTTAACTTAATTTTTTTCCAGAGCTGTATATGGACTAAACTCTTTCATATTCTTTTAAAATAAGGAATTCTTCAGAGCGATGTTTAATAATTACGACTCAACAATATGTTGCTTCAGTTTCTTCATCGTGTGCTACAAGTAATTGCATGATAGACCAAAACCAGCTGTGATTGACTCAAAATTGTGTATCAGTTGTGTTTTTTAATAGCTTCAACACCTGCTTTTCTTGCGGAAGTAGCAGTTTTATATTGTATTTAAGATTTGGAACATGAGGCATTTCATTCCGGCAAAGATCCAGAATTGAGTTAGTGGGTAGTCTTGTTTGTTTGTATAAAGTAAGCATGTTAAAAACAATATTGAGATTGGACAAAGGATGTTAGCAATTTGTTGATATCAAAGGTTTAGTGTTGAGTTTAATGTGATTGTTGGTACATTGATGATAAGAGTAAAAAAAAGAAGTAAACCTATACATTTATTAGGAAAATGTACATTTGGGCCCAGTCCCATTTTACCCCTTGGCCCTTCCACTTACTCCCTTACTCCCCTCTGTCTGAACAGAGTTACCAGGGAAAGGGGTGAAATTCTCCCTCTAAGAATTGGGACAACCCTTCAAACACCCGATACGTCATCAGGAGCGCTAAAGTTCAATAACTGAGCTGTTGCTGGTTAACTAGTTAACTTTAGGGTGTATTTTATTGTATGTCTTCAGAAAGGTGGGAGGTGGTGCAGAAATTAATTCTTATTGTCCATTCCTTTGTTCGTTCTTTTGATGGGGAATTAGCTTTAATTAGCTTGTATTTTATGCAATTTTTCTGTTCCGCCTTAAATGCTGCAGCTTTTGCCATTTGTTGCAGCATTTAAGGTGGATCAGGAAAGGTAGCTACTTAGCTAGCTACTGAGACAAACTACTAGCAATCTTTTTTATGCTTGTTATGAATAATTTGACCATAAAACATTGAAACTACACGTTAAACTATGGCAAACTAGTGCTAAGAGTCTCTTTGTGTTGCCTTCATCTTACCACTGATTCTCATATCCTTTCGTTCCAGCCTAACTAGAATTGGGACACCCCCACCCCTTGGCGTGACAGAGGGGTAGGGGTAAGGGGAAGGGCCAATGGGGGAAATGAGATTGGGCCTTGGTCCATTTATTGGTGGCTCAGTTGAGTAGTGGTGGCTCAGTGGGTAATTGATGATAGGGTAATGGGATCAATATCTGTGTTAGACTAGCTGCCATTGTTGGACCACCCTTTCCACTCATAACCAAAAGTGTGGGTGTGTTTGTGTGTGTGTGTGTGTGTCTGTGTGCACTACACGGATTGGTTAAAAGGTGTCCAACTCAAATGCTGAATATACTTGTCTTGTTGTGTCTTCTTCATTAGGTAATGTTATCCCCTGTGCCACAGTTCCATGGAACCACTATCTCAGTCTAGATTTCGCTGTGCTACATGATATGTAGCGCTTCTTGACAGCCCCCAGGCCCTGCTTCCATTAAAAGCAGGCCTCAGCAGTCTTTTCTAATTGTAATTAATATTGCATGTACCTAATGGTTCTGGGAATCACAATTCCTAGATCAAACCGCAATGCTGCGGTCCTTAATATGAAAATCTAAGCAGGGTGGTGGTGTCAGTGCTAGCGGAAGGGTAGTGGTGGGCGTTGCATGTGCAGAACGTTATCCGTGTATAGTGTATAGAGTGCTATACACTAATGCTAGAAAATTTGTGAACCCTGTAGAAATCTCTTTCTAAAAAAATATTATCAGTCCTAAAAGTAGATAAAGAGAACCCAGTTAAATGAATGAGATGAAATATATATATACTTGGTCATATATTTATTGAGGAAAATTATCTAATTTTACATATTTGTATTTATATATTTATATTTCTGAGGAGCTCAGAAAAAGTGTTGTTGATGCTCATCAGGCTGAAACAAGAGTTTGGACTTGGACCAATCCCTTGTTACCCTCTCCAGAAGTGGTTGACCAACGAAGATCACTCCAAGAGGAAGGCATGTAATAATCGGTGACACAAGACCCCATGGTAACTTCTAAGCAACTGAAGGCCTCTCTCTGACTTTGGCTAATGATAATGTTCATGAGTCCACCATGAAGGAAAATACTGAACAATCTGCAGTTTGCTAAAGATCACATGGACCAGAACAATATTGGATTTTTTTTTAAGAATCAGACCAAAATAATAATAAAAAACTTTTATTATTAAAAGTGGGTAACATTTTATTTGGTTGGTCCATTTGATGGCCTCATTGAGGCTCAATTGACATTCAACTAACATTCAACTGAATGTCTAATAAATGCAACTTAATCCTATGTTAGGTGTAGGGTTTTGTTCAAAATAGAACATAACCCTACACATATCCCTAATATTAACCTTTAATCAACCCTAAAATGTAACCCTACACCTAACCTTAACCCTTAATCAACCCTAAAATCTAATCCTACACCTAACCCTAACCTTAACCCTTAATCAACCCTAAAATCTACACCTAACCCTAACCCTAACCTTAATCCTTAATCAACCCTAAAATCTACACCTAACCCTAACCTTAACCTTTAACTCTAAACCCAATCCTAAAATGTTAAGATTAGAGTTTGGGTTATTTACTTTCACTATTCAGTTCAATTGCATTTAATAGACATGCAGTTGAATGTTAGTTGAATGTCAGTTAACTATCATCAAATGGACCATCCAAGTAAAGTGTTACCGAAAAGCGTTATGTTTAGAGAAAGTTGAAAGTTGAAGCTGTTCTGTACAAAGGAATGGGCTAAACAAATAATCACACAGAATCAAATGCCCTTAAATGTCCCCATTAGCAAAGCTTACACCTCGAGACACAGGGACATTTTAGTTCCAGTACTCATAATCCCGCGCTTAGCGTGCTTTGTACGAGAAATGCACATTTTGTCTCTTTGGTTGATCTGGAGCTATTTATCTACACTGATGATTGGCTGATGGGGCTATTGGGGCAGGCACTAAGCAGCTTTGTGATGGAGACAGGGGAAAAGCCTTTTTTTAGCTGCAGATTATAACGGTTAAATCCTGGGACAGTGGTTAGCACATAGCATAAGTAGTGCGATCGCCAGGGAAAGCTGCGGGAGGCAGAGCCTGGAGGACAAAGGCCTGTTTATCTAGAGGCCAAGTGGAGGTGGTTAGAACACATTTTCTGACTTTGGTGTTGATTTTCAGAAAACACACTTATTCTGAGAAAGAAATAAACTTAAGAAAGCTACCTAGCAACCTAGCGCGGCTCTAAAAAACATGCAAAAGGCATGCACTAATTCTTTTCATTATTCATTAGTGTGTTTTGGGAGTAACATGCAACAAACCAATCCGCTTATGACTTGCCATTCCCTTTAAGAACCAGGTGAGTTCTGACTTTGGCAGATTGTTCTGACTTTGGAAACTGACCTGCTCATTCATGCTCGTTCATTTTATTTATTGTTGATGTAAAACTTGGGTTTGTGCACTGCTGTGCACTGTGTTGACAATTTACTGCCAAGATAGCAATGAACGTCTGACTGTTGACATCCGTCTAGGTTGTATTCAGTCAATGATTCACCTGTGCTATAAGCATAGATGAAATAGGCTTTATTTAAGATATCAAAAAGTAGTTTTTCATGGCATCACCAGTGCTGATCCAAGATTGTCTAGGAGATTCCGGCTCTAGATAAACAAAAGAGGAAAGACAGTAATCTAAAATAACCTGCCAAAAGCGAGGTTAGATGTTCCACAATGGATGAAAACTCCATAAATAAACCTAGCCAAAAATATTCCTTCTAGTTAAATTACTCAGCTGCAGTCACTAATCACTATCTCATCAACCTACCAGTCCAGCCCAAGTTACCACCCACCAGCAAAGACTTGCAGAAGGTCATAACTCAGATGTTCTTCATTGATTGTACCCTACACTGGTATGAACCTGGTTCTTTTTATGGAAACAAAAGTGGTTCTTCTGTGGAATCTCTCCAAGAACCCTTTGTAGCATCTTTATTTTTAAGAGCGTATGCCTACATAGCTTGCAGGTACAGTAGGTTTCAAGTTATGGACACAAAGTCTACAAAGTCAGACATGTAGATGTAGTTTCTCCTCAGCTAAAGCACATGCTTGGTAGCCTGGAAGTAGGGCTATTTTAATCCAATACTGCTGCCGGTCACACCGAGACGAAGGCGGCACTGCGGCGGACATTTTTTGGTATGCCGAGCACTCGTCGCGTTCCTCCGGAAAAAAAGAAACCCCAGGGATGGACGAGCCGTCTGCAGCGAGTTGATAAGTTGCTGGAAAGAGAAAGGAGCGCCGTCGTCCGTCAGAAGAGCGCATATGGGCGCCGGTCTGCATGTTCATTATAAAACACACACACACAACACAAACACACACTCTCCGAGTCTTTCAGTTTCTGGCTAGCACTCTCAAATCATTCGCCGCCTTGGAAAAAAAAGGGGGAGAGAACGAAGGAAAAAAAGAAAAAAATCACAAGAACAAGTCTTTCCAGACCCTGGCAGAAAGAGCAGTAAAAAAAAAACAGGCGAAATCTAATTAAGAAGAAGAACACAAACAAAAAGGGAACAAAGAAAACAAACAAATGCATGCGAGCACAACCAGGGTGGAGGGCTGGTGGAGTGGAGGAGTGGTGGTGGTGGTGGTGGTGGTGGTGGTGTGGGTGAAAAAGGAGAACTTTTCTCCACAGATGCTTTAAGGTAAATGGCCATCTGCCTGCGCTAAGCAAAAGGACAGAGCCCGGATTCTCCAGGCGATTTTCCGAGTCGTGCAACAACAGTGCTGTTTAATAAGCAGCCGTGAGTCATCGAGATGCTAATTTAGCTACTTTAAAGGAATATTTTTGCTCTCGCCCCAAACCATGTGTATAGATGTTGGGGAATCTCTAACAGACTTGCTAATGTGGTTCCTGACACCGTAAGACTCACCGTCACGCATAAATGTAGGAAAAAACGACCGGAAAGGGCATAGGATTCAAGATGGCCGCCACAGTTGTTATCTTCTTCTACAGGTTCTTCTTTAGAGATATTTTGGAGGGTGCTAGCAACTAGCAAGGTTGAGTGTGTGATCAACGTCCAGAAAGGGTTTAGTATTTAATATGGCTGCTACTTATGTTATCTTCTTCTATATAGGCTAATATTTTGGAGGGTGCTCGACAACTAGCAAGATTTGTTGTTGAGTGTGTGATCATTTAATCATGCAGTTAGCATGATGCTAATTGTGGCAGGTAGGACAATGTTTTAGATAACAGCTGTTAATATCGTAACATTTAGCCTTTGTATGCATAGCTATGCTCATGCCAGGTTAAACTACAGATTTTTAAAAGGGAAGCTCCTACTAGCCATGTTCAGACTTAAGTGCCATGTTGCAAGTAATTGATGCAGGCTAGCTAGCTATTTTACATTGTGGATACGGATATTGATTCTTGAATGCAATTAATCATGGTCACTCTACTTCAGTTAGCAATCAGTGTATACGATTAGCAACCATCTATCTATCTATCTATCTATCTGTCTGTCTGTCTGTCTGTCTGTCTGTCTGTCTATCTATCTATCTATCTATCTATCTATCTATCTATCTATCTATCTATCAGCTATGTTATTACTGTCAAGGCTTAATGTTTAATAGTTAGCATGATATGCTAAAACCGTGCTCTTTAATATATATCTGTAAGTCATTGTGATGCAACTTTGTCTGCTTTAAAGGGATATGTTTCCTCTCCAAACCATATTTATTCCCCCAAACCATGTGTATAGATGTTGGGGAATCTCTAACAGACTTGTTAATGTGGTTCCGGACACCGTAAGACTCACCGTCACGCATAAATGTAGAAAAACGCCCAGAAAGGGTTTAGGATTCAAGATGGCCGCCACTGCTGTTATATTCTTCTATAGGTTGTGAAGATATTTTGGAGACTGCTCAACAGCTACAAAGATTTATTGGTTAGTAAATGATCATTTAAGCATTCTGCTAGAATTATGCTAAATAGTGAGGTGCATGATATTGACAGAAAAATGCTAAAACCATGTTATTTAATAGACACCTGTCTAGTCATTGAGATGCAAATATATCTGCGTTAAAGGAATCTGTAATATACTTACTAAGGTGGTTGTTGACGCTGTATTGTTTTGTCATGTATAAATGTGGATAAACTTCCAACTTATAACTTCCAAAAAAGCTACGGATTTAATATGGCTGCCACCGTTGCTATGTTCTTCTCTATATTGTGGAGATACTGATTTTTTGAAGGGTGTTCAACAACCAATAAGGTTGCCTTCAGATTGACTATGTTGGTCTTTGATTGTCATACAACCATGCATACTATATGTTGCATTTGATTTTAGTCATGTACTATCCACTGTACTCAGTAACTAGGGGATCACATGGGTTCTACATTGTGTTCCCTTCCTTTAAAAGTAGGGAATAGTGATTAGGGGACGACTTCTGTCCTCTGTAGTAGTGTTTTATATCATGTGTTCTCAGGGACCCCTTGACAGTCCACAGTTTATTTTAGGATGCTAACTCCCAACACAATGGAATTGTGACAGAAAGTGGGCCATCTGAGGACCAGTTTAAGAACCATTGTTCTCAGTAGTTAGGGGACCATTTTCTGGGTGTCTATACTAGTAGTCCCAAGAAGTCCCAACACACAGGGATTTTAAATACAATACAGGCAACAGTACTTTGAGAACCATTGTTTGTAGTAATGAGGGAACCATTTCTGTTCTATATAGCAATGTTCTACATTGTGTTTCTTGCATTGTCTCTCATAATTAAGGCATAGCGATTAGGGAACCACATCTGTCCTCTGTGGTATTGTTTTATGTTTAAGGTTCTCATAGGCTTTTGATAATCCATGTTATATTTCTGGATTCCAAGTCCCAACACACAGGTATTAAACCAAGATGTGGACCATTTGAGGACCAGTTTGTACGTAGGGGACCAATTCTGGCTCTGGTCAAAATGTAAGACCAAATCCATTTTTTGGTATATCTAGGTTGTATTGAGATTTATTTATGGACATTTGGACAGCCAAAGACGTCATTAAACCTGAGTACCAGTCTAAAGTTTGGACACACCTTAAATTCAGTAGTTTTTCATTATTAAAACTATACTGTGTTTAGTAAACAAAAGTATCAAACAAACCAGAATATGATTTACATTTTACATTTTTCAAAGTAGCACCTCTTGCTTAGATAGAGACAACTTTGCATATCTTGGCTGCATTTTCTCTGTCAGCTTTATGAGGTAGAGTCACCTGGAATTCAGGCTTTCAGTTAACAGGTGTGCTGTTAACTCGTCAAGACTTAATTACTTGAATTTATTGTTAAGTATTAGATTATTTTGCTTATTTTAGGATAATTATCTTAATCATTCTTACTTAAAATGTGTACCTTTTTTTAAAGTACTTTGAACTCAAAATCAGCACAATCAAGCAGCAATCAAGTTATTCTGATTCTTGTGTCCAGAAACAGTGACATTTTTGCTTAATTTAGGTGTTATTTCACTCATTTTGAGACTTTCCCATTGGTTTTTGTAAGAAAATGTTTTTTTAATATACATATATTTGTCTTAATTTGTATATATTTTGTCTAGTTTTTGCCGATGGATTTTTTGCAGTGTAGAGTCGGTATACAGTGAATGGCCCTATTTGAGTAATGTTTGAATCCATGTTATGGCAAAAACCTCTCAACTAAGCAAATAAAAACATATTTTAGGAAATTATTTTAGGATCAATCAATCTCAATCATTTCTAAGAACTTTAAAAGCATCCCCTAGTGGAGTCACCTCAAAGACGTCTGTCAAAAATGCTATGATGGAATGATATTCTCTCATCAGGACTTCTCTAGAAAAGGAAGAGCAAGAGTTACCTCTGTTGCACCTACACGCCAATAGCTCAAAAGTCTAACATTAGTATTCTCCAGTAAATCCTTCTATAGTTTTCATACACAGTATAGACAGAAACAGTGACTACTGGACCGTTTCGGGTAGATCCAGAATAACCAGAGTAGCTCAAAATGTTGGGAAGTCTCGGCGGGGAAGAGCCTAGAGAGAAAGAGAGCGAGAGCGACGTGCCCGGCTATGAAAAGACAGGATATAGAGATTTATGGGCAGGGGTAGGCTGTCAATGAGGCTCAGAGGGCTGTGGGGTGTTTCATGGCTGTCAGAAGTGCCATTCGTGAGAAAATCGGCGTGAAAAGAAGAGAAACACAGCTCGAGCTTCGTCCAAGTATGAACCAGCTTACTGCCAGCAGGTACGGAGGACAGAAAATGGGGGGAAACAGAGACAGAGAGAAAGAGAGAGAAAGAGAGAGAGGGAGGACGAAAAAGAGGCCAAGAGAAAGGGAGTGGGAGTGAGTCAGAAATGTGTAGCTCCATTAGATCAGAACACAAGGGACAGGCATCCTGGAGAAATGATCAGACAGGGGAAATATCTGGTGCGTGCAGAACAAGCCAGGCTCTATTCTTTGGCATTTACACAGAGGAGGGGAAATGATGTACTGATGCAGAGAGAAAGAAAGCGAGAGAGAGAGAGAGAGAGAGAGAGAGAGAGAAAGAGAAAGGCAATAATGAGACCTGTGGAGACATAATGAAGAGTATATACACTTTTTCCCATCACTCGTTAAAGGAATGGAAATTGTCTCATTGATTGGTCTACACAAAGCCCACAACATTCACTATTGTATTGTATTCGCTACTATATTGGCAACTCCCCTTTGTCATGAGCTCCTTTTGCTGCTGAAATAAACACATTGGCTAGGAATCCAACTCCCACAATGTACCCTTTATCCCCAACACACATCTCTCAACACACTCGTCTCAAACCGTATTGAGTCGTTGGGTAATCTCAGCTGAGTAAAATCTGACAATCATGCCTTCACTTGGCACCTTAAACACCTTAAATCCAGTGTTTTTTTTATTATTTAAAAATTATTCTGCATTGTGGATTAATATTAGATACTAGACTTCTTATATTTTCACACAATTATCTGAACTTTCTACTCCTTGCCTTTAAAAAAATAAAAAGGGTCATTACTCCTATTTAATTTCAGCTTCTCGTTGTTCAATAAAACCTCTATCCAGATAAATCTCTCCATCCAGAGAGAGTGATGTGATCGGATTGTGGTTGAATGTTGAATGAGAAGTATAAACATATACCATTTCGACACCCTATTGGTTTATACACGATCCATCACACCTGCACATCACGTCACGCCCACACCCCCCCCCCCCCACTCCAGCAAAAACATATCAGACGTATGTAGCCTAGTATGAAGATGATCCTGCAGAGACTCAAGAGAACTCCAGTTTTCCAAACGTCCAACTTAGCTTTAACTTTAATATATATTTACATTCTACCAAAATACATTCCATATTTTTCAATGGGCATATGTACAGCTGAAACATTTTAATATTTTAACATATATATTTTGAGGAGAGGGGGTAGTGCACTACAGGACTCTGTGGTGCGGCCTAAACATTTGTTCTTAATGGCTTTATTTTTTTCCCTTTATATTACTTTTACTTTTATACTTGAAGCAGTTTTTGAAACCAGTATTTTTACACTTTTACTTTGAGAGTAAAAAGTTTGAGTTGATACTTCAACTTCTACAGAACTATTTTAAACCCTAGTATCTGTATTTCTACTTACAGAGTAATGAGTGTCAACACTTTTGAATAGTAGCAATGAGAACATGTTCATGTTCAGATGCAAATAACAAACGTTTCAATTTCAAAAGAACCTTCAGACTGGTAGAGAGAATTAAAGAGATACATATTAAGTATGCTGGCTAGTGCAATCTGGCTAGATCAGCATGTTTTATTAAGTTACAGGTTACATTTGTTGATTTTACTTGTAATCAGCATACCAACTTCCATTTCTGATGTACTTTTGTTCATGAAATCTTCTGTGAACAATAGATTGTGATAGCTTCACTCCTGCCCTCTGGAGGTTGTTGCGGATGTCACTAACAGTTATTTTAGGGTTTATCTTCACAGAACTCACAGTGTTTGTGTCATCAACTGCTGTGGATTTCCTTGGTCTACCTAGCTGTTTGACATATGTTACTTAGTACACCAGTGACGACTTTCTTCTTGTGGACATTACAATTGGTTGTAGTGGCTAGTGCTGGGCGATATGGGAAAAATCATATATCACGATATGGAATTTTTCATATCACGATAACAATATATATCATGATATACCACATTTAAGTATGTTTTTCAGTTATTCTTCAAAAAATATGACTAAATAATATAAAACCCAACTTTCACAAATGAGAATTACTATCTTTTAGTGCAGCAATACATAGGTATATATAAGGTAGACGCAGTAGCTAATTTTTTTTTAATAACTCCATTGTTCAGCTCTCATGAGTTTAATAACGTAAAGCATGTCGCAAACCTGTGTGTCCGTGCAATAACGTAAAGTACGGTGGCCGAGAAAGCCCAGCGCAGTGCAAATTGAAAAGCGCTGCAAAAGCACAAAACACATCCATCAAAATTACAACACAGGCGCAGCAAATAGAAAAACGCGCTGCAAAAAGAAAAACGCGCTGCAAATACAACCACAACACAACGGAAGTGAGTCACAACACAACGGAATTTTCCCGGGGGACCTTAAAAGATGCTGTACCAGCTGTATACAAAGGACAATAAGTGGCAAACAAGCTTCTGAAAAGTAAGTTATGTTTATTAAAAGTTCTGCTTCACAAAACGCCTTGTTTGCCACTTATTGTCCTTTGTACACATAGTGAAGTCCGAGACGTTACTGAAGACGCAGCTTAGCTGGTACAGTATCTTTTAAGGTCCCCCGGGAAAATTCCGTTGTGTTGTGACTCACTTCCGTTGTTTTGTGGTTCTATTTGCAGCGCGTTTTTCTAGTTGCAGCGCGTTTTTCTATTTGCAGCGCGTTTTTCTATTTGCTGCGCCTGTGTTGTAATTTTGATGGATGTGTTTTGTGCTTTTGCAGCGCTTTTCAATTTGCACTGCGTTGGGCTTTCTCGGCCACCGTAGTAAAGCATAGTCATGTTGCAAAACTACATTATGAAGCTTTTTTTTGTGAAGATTACTTTATTATCATTTATATAAACCAAGTTTATGCAAAGTGACCATGCCAATACATTTAATCGTAGCCTACTTTATGTATATTTGCATGAATAATTTATAAAATTACTGTAGAAACTATAGGGGGGATAGAAGGTAAGTAGCACGATAGACACTTTTCTATCGTCCCCACGGTATTTATCGTTATATCGCACAGCACTAGTACTGGCTATGGCAAATATTTTTGCAATGGCTCTGATTGATTGTCCATCATCTTATTCTTATTCACTTATTGAATCTCTCTGGGTATCATGATGGTGGCATTCAGCACTACTTTTATTTGTGTAATAAACATATCACCCGGGCAACAAAACCTCATATTAGGACCTCATGTAAACCTCAACACCTGACAGTCACATGTTCCAATGCTTTTACTCACAAGACAAATTGGTGGGTTCAGATAAAATAGGTTTTCTTCTGAACTGTGTATCAGATCCAGATGTAAATACCTGCAAATAAAAGCTGAAATGTTGATCTTACTGTTCCAATACTTTTGTATAGAGGACCTACAGTTAACATCATGCTAACTGGTGAAGTGTAAGACTCCGTTGTTTGGTAGCAGCTACTGTACATTAGCTCTAATCACTCTTAAGGATGCCAAACTTTGGGGAGTAAATTGTTTGAGTTTTTTTTTAAAAGCTAAATTACATTTTAGGATTTTAATGCTGGATAATCTCCCCTTCATTATCTCCTCCAACCTCCTCATTTCCCCTCTTCTCGCTGGACGTGAGATCTGAGCAGATTCCTCCATTAGTTTCCACCAATGCCAAATTATTCCTGAAGTGCGCTCCTTATTATAGGTCCTAATGACCTTCTCCACTTACATAAGTGTTGGGGCAGCAGTAAAATGCCATACTGTTGAATGCTAGAGGCTGAACACGTGGTCTTCTCTGCTGTTATTAATAATGTTAACGTTGGGGTTTTGCCACGCATGATGAACCATTTCTCTCTCTTCTCTCTCACACACACACATATACACACACACAGTAGGTATGTCCCAAGGGGGTTGTACGCATTGCGGTGGGTCACTAGGTGTGAAAGCTCCATCCCCATGGAGTCGACCGGCTTCCATCTGTCAAGCTGTCCTTCCAGACTGTCACCAATCCTGCCACTTCGAGCTCGTCCAAGCGACCAATCCTGGCACGGCTACCTCATGCAACCAACCAACCCTGGCACAGCTCCTCTGTCCAACCCTGCAGTTTTTTGGCACGTCAGTCTCCTTCACAGCCAATGCCAGCTCTGCACAGAGACAACCAGCAGACCTCAGAGACACAGCTCTGTTTATATTACAAGCTAAGCCTGTGCTAAACTGTCTGACAGAAGAACTGTGCAGATCAAAGGGCTAGTTTAATCAAAATAAATAAATACCATATACTATCAATAAACATCTAATTCCTGGTCTAAGGCGCATTCGATTATAAGGTGCATTATGTGGCACTAGTAAGGAACAAGGGTGTCGCCATGTTTTCCCTCTAATTCAGCAGGTCTCACCACTGGATGGTGGTGGTGGGGAGGTGACTAAAAGCTAAGCTAAGTAAACAAAACTGTAATTCGTAAAATAAATTTAAAAAATATATATTTAAAGTCAAACGAGGGCTGGATGTTAATCTACACAAATTTCTTTCCTGAAAACCTTGAGTTTCATTTATATACAGTAAGCTTAGACTTCCAGATTTTGTGGTTAGCGGCTAATGCCACACTGAAGAACCCTCAGTGTTCTGGTAAGCCAGGGTAATTCAAGATTAGCTAGCAGTTCGTCCCATGTAGCTTGTTTTAACATATTAAACATGCAGACTACAGTCTGATATACTCACCTCTGAATGGCGAAAGAGCTAGCGCTTAGCATGGTTAGCAGCTAATGCTAATGCTGTTCCAGCAGTGCTAGCCTTGGTTAGCAGCAGGCTACAGGCCTATAATACTCGCCTCTAAACGTCAAAAGAGCTAGCACTTAGCATGGTTAGCAGCTAATGCTAACACTGCTCCAGTCTCGGTGCTGGAGAACTAAACTGAAACTGACTCCTGTATGACGCTTTATTAATTAGATATAGACCAGTATAGCATTTTATTAGAAACACAAACATAGACCAGCTGGGTAGTATAAAATGTTTTAAGCTACAAGCGTGCTAGTTTTTGTGTTTTGTATCCTATAACAACATAAATTACCAGGTACCACGGCACTATGGACATACTGTATATGGGTGGTACTGTATATTAATCTAGTGGTACAAAGTGTTTAAAAACTGGGTACTACACTGTTGGGCTCAGTTACACAAGGTAATAGTAAAGACTGAAAAACTGGCCTACTTATTAAATTGATTAAGTAAGCATAACTTAATACTAAATAAATATAATAAAAAAAAACATAAGAACATTTAAGCTTATATGGTCAAACCAGAGACTGTAAAAAAGATGGACGCCGTGTCGCCGTTCCCATTCATTCAATGAAAATGAAGCCAAAATCTTCCGCCATGTTGGCGATCCTGAAACCCGAGTCTGCGCAGTAGAGTCCAGAGGAGGGAGAAAGACTGTGGAGAGACAGCCTACTCATTTAAATAACTCCGCCCCTGAGGGCTGCCTCACGGTCACAGGCTGCAGAGCGGAGCGGAGCGGAACTGACGGTCTGTTATAGGTCCCGCCCATAACCAGCCCTTTTACAATAACCACACCTTTTTTGAATAGAGCTGAATAAAGTTTTTAAAAATGAATTCTGTGGGGATATAAAAATATGACAATATAAGCAGAGGTTACACTAGCTGTTGCATTTAAATAATGGAGGTAGAATTGAAAAAAAAAAACATGATTGAAAGTTGTCTGTTTTGCCAAAACAGTTGTTTGTTGAAACCTATGGGGATGGGTGGGGTTACACAGCTTTCTGCAACCGAACAGCAGGGGGCGCCCGACCTGTGGTGGCTTCACTTTTGAGAGACGATGCTCTGTCCAGCTATACACTGTCTATGGGTCAAACCAACTTAAAAGATTACTTGTATAAGATCAACCTTTTGAAATATTTTGAGATAAAGTGAATTGATGCCTTATGTTTGATTAGTGTGACAATGAGTGAGGAGTAAAACACATTCCCCACATTTCTGTTTGCCTACTGGATGTGTATTTGACCACCAGCAGTGTTTAGTCAGTCCCTCCCAAGCTACTTTCCCCTGTGTGTTCATGTGGAATATATTGTAGATTGTAGTATTACTGCTTGGCCTTACTATTGAAGGCTTTAGGGGTAAGTTAGCAGAATTACTTTTTGCCATCAATACCTGTTGCTTGATAGATTTACTGTAAGTTTTGTATTGTTTTCCATGTTCAACTGTGACCAGATTTTAAAATCATCTGGATTTAATTCCAGTTTCCAGTTCTGAATGTAGTTGTTACTGGAAATTAAGGGAATAGTTAATGCAATTGATTGGCCACTTAGCATCACATCAACTCATCAGGATTTACAGTGTAGGTTCCAGTGATGAAGCCAGTCTAAAAGCAGCCCTGTGCAACTCATATTACTCCCAGTAAGCCGAATGAAGGTGTATCCGTTCTCCACAGATGCTGCAGTTTTGATTAAAACCAGTCCGTCATCAGAATGCTCAGAAGAGCCCGCGATTGGCCTCAGATTTCTGTCCATCCTCAACACCCTCATTCATCAACAGTGACACCTGCTTCTATTGTTACGTTAGCGCAGTGAGTTCGGAATTCGGCCGGCGTTTCGACGCAAAATCGGCCTATCAGCATAAACTCCAAGCAGCAAGTCCAAGCGGCGGCGCATATAAGCCATGCATTATCCTGCGCTTGTTTTTTCACCAGTCAATTTTTCAGAGACGTTAAAAAAAGGAGGTGGAAAAAAAATACACTTCTTGTTTTCATGTTCCCATCTAGACGCTTCTAAATGAGCTCTCCAGCCTGATGTCCAGCAGAGTGTTCGCTTCCCCCACTATCTCAGCCGCTAAGTGCGCAATTTATCAACCTGCGGCTAACTCTCAAAGTGCCGGCGCTTGATGAATAACTCCTTAATGTTTATCTAGTGTTGAGACATTTAAAGATACCCTTTGGTAAACTACTTCAGGACTGCCTGTGTTTTGTTTTTTTTTTTGTTTTTTTTTGTACCGTGGCTCGCAACTACAGCAAGGCCATATAAATCTCGACTTAGCGAAATGCTAGCTCCAGAGTACAGAGGATATGTGTTCCCAGCGGGGTACATTTCCCCTGCCCTTTATATAATACATCATACATTAATATGACATTAAAGAAGCCTACAGTCCAAGCAAAAAGTGTTCAGCATAGTCCTGAAAAAGGGTTCTTTGGAAAGAGTGGAAACCGTTTCGGTGTTATAGTGTATTGAAGCATTTTGAATTATATGCCTTCTGAAAATGCAGCTTAAGACCAGATTTAGCTGGTTTTACATGGTCTTTCTTTATTAGCTTGGAGGATGTTGTGGTGACGCTAGTCATGTGGATGAGATGGAGTAATGGGTTGCTGAGTAATAGGTCAATAATGAGATGGTTGAAAAGTAATGAGGCATTGAGGAAATGGAGGTGGAATAACGGGGTGTTGAGAAGATGGGGTGGAATAATGGGTCATTCAGGGGAAATGTGTGGAGTAATAAGCTGTAAATGGAATAAAGGTGGAGTAATGGACAATTGGTGAGATTAGATGGAGTAATGGGGCATTATGGAGATGAAATGAAAAGTAAGGAGACCTTAAGCAGATGGAGTTGGAGAAATGGGGGATTGAGGGGAAATGGGTGGAGTAATATGCTATTGAGGAAATAAAGGTGGAGAAATGGAGCCTTGGGGAGATGGGGTGGGGTAACAGAGCATAAACAAGATGGGGTGGAGGCATTGAGGAGATTTCTCTAGAGAAATTGGGAATTGAGGAGATGGGATTGAGTAACGAAGCATTAAGGAGGTGGGTGGAGGCATTGGTGAGATGGGGGAGGAGTAATAGGCCAGTGATGAGATGGGGGAGGAGTAATAGGGTATTGAGGAGATGGGGTGGAGTAACAGAGCATAAACAAAATGGGGTGGAGGCTTTTGGAGATTTCTGTAGAGTCATTGGAAATTGAGGAGAAGGTATTAAGTAACCGAGCATTAAGGAGGTGGGTGGAGGCATTGATGAGATAGCTGTAGAGTAATTAGGAATTGAGGAGATGGAGTGGAGTAATGGAGCATAAACAAGATGAGGTGGAGGCATTGAGGAGATTTCTGTAGAGTAATTGGGAACTGAGCAGATATGATGGAATAATGGAGTATAAAGAACGTGGTGTGCAACCATTGATTGATAAGTTGAGAAGTAATAGGATATTTTAGGATTTGGGGTGGAGAAACAAAGCATAAACAATAAAGAGTGGGTGCATTGAGGAGATTTCTGTAGAGTAATTGGGAATTGAGGAGATGGGGTGGAGTAACAGAGCCAAAACAAGATGAGGTGGAGGCATTGAGGAGATTTCTGTAGAGTAATTGGGAATTGAGGAGATAGGATAGAATAACAGAGCATAAAGGAGGTGGGGTGGAGGTAGTAATGGGAGGCATTGAGGAAATGGAGGTGGAGTAACGATGGAGTAGAGTAATAGGGATTTGGAGAGATAGTATGAGGTATGCAGCAATAGTGCATTGAACAGATGGGATGGAGTAACGGAGCATAAAGAAGGTAGTAATAGGGCACTGAGGAAATGGAGGTGGAGTAACCACAACATAGAGTAATAAGGATTTGAGGAGATGGTATAAAGGAATGAAGTAATAGTGAAGTTGAACAGATGGAATGGAGTAATGGCTTGTTAATGAGATGGGGTGTGGTAATGATGTGTTGAGGAGATGGTGAGGAGAGGAGAGGGTGGAGTAAAGGAAGCTGCAACACTTGAAATGTTCCTGTTAATAGAGCTAAAAGTAAAGAAATGTTGTCAGTAGAGGCTACTGCAGGCCAGAGTTTTTAAAATGAACATAAATATCCTGCTAGCATTCTCGTTACGTTTAAAACACACAGTAAACAGCAGTAGTATAGAGGCCATATCTTGAAAGAGTGAGAGATTACCCGGTAGGACACACAGCATCGGGACTTAAAAGCTTTTTGCAGTGTGTGGAAGAACATGGCAGGGGAGTATGAGAGGCTGGTAATGATATGTAGCGTGGAGAGAGGGAACGGCGGGGTGGAGATTAGCTGTCTGTGTCGGCGAGAAAGCCGCCACTTCTCCCTGCTGTAATTTGTTATTATTCGCCGGGCTATAACATGGCATTTGATTGGGCGCTTTGACAGCCGAGGAGTCAGGTGTGATGGAAAGAGCCGAGCAGTAATTTGTCTCCCAGCTTCCGACTTTCCCTGATGGAAATCATGATTGATGGTTTTTTTTTCCCGTCTTCTTCTTCTCCCCCTGTGACCAAGGTGCACGCCACGTTACTGTTAGCATGTGCGCTAAACTGCTGTGTGTGCTGGAGTGAGAGTGTGTGTATTCCCGCTGAAGTAATTGGGCCGTCTGTTGATACAGTCATGACTGCCGTTTCATAAGATGATAATGCTGGGGTTGTTATCTGCGATTGTGGATTGAGTGTTACGTTATGGAGAGTGGCAGCAACTATGACGCTCAGGAATCAGACAGGCCCAGTTCTTTCTAGTTAGTAGGAACCATTACAGTGGATTTGAAGATGGGCATCTCACGCCTCGACTACTGCAATGCCAAACTAACTGGCCTCCCGGCCTGTGTAGGTAAACCACTCCAGATGATTCAGAAGGCAGCAGCACGTCTGGTCTTCAACCAGCCAAAAACAGGCCCATGTCACCCCACTGCTCATTGAGCTCCATTGGCTACCAGTTGCTGCTCGTATCAAAAAAAAAAAAAAAAATGCACAGTACATAGCAGGATTAGGCAGCAGACTTCGTCTGAGGGAAGGATCCGTACCTATGGTCCGATTTAGTGCAAAGTAGTGCAAAGAATTTCATGAACATGTTTTGTAAAGCCCTTAGACCTAGTCTAACTTGTGTAAAAAAGAGGTATAATATGTCCCATTTACAGAAAGTCCTAAATAAATGTTTTTGAGCAAAAATAAAACACTGGAGCTGATTAACTAAGCATTTAGCAGCCACAACAATGTAGTAAACAGTGAGTATGGTCAAGATAGCAGACATTTTAAGCTCCAGAACACTGAGTAGTTAATTATTATTTTACCAGTAATGTCTACAATTACTTGCTAGATTATTCTTTTAGACCATCTAAATATTAGTTTAGTGGTATGTTGCCACTCGAACTAATAAATACAACTATATTCAATTCCACAGTGGGACTTCTGGTAACTAACACTTTTTTTCTGATCAATCTGCATAACTATCGGCATGAAATGCCCTGTTGAACCATGTGAAACCATGAAACCATGTGTCTCCAACATGTCAACTTAACAGCATGGAACTCTCATTTATTTTTGATGTAAGTCAGTAGACGATTTTATTCCAAGTTATACTGGAGAAATGTATTTAGTCATGCATCATAGTTTTGGGTATGATGTAAAGATTTGCATTATTTCAAAAAGTAAAAAAAAAAAAAGACAAGCTTGATCTGGGAGTCTCCGTCTCTAGTCTCTATTCAGGAGATGCTAGTTGTAAAATGTTTAATATGGTAGACATTTCTGGCTTAATTTCTATAGAAAGAAAGGAAATTGGAGCACAGTGTTCATGTTTTTCTACATTCGTTTGAGAGCATGTTTGCTTATCTGTTACTGCAGTAGCTTGTATTTGAATGTTAGTGTTGTTTGATAGGGGATTATTTTTATGCTACAGCTTCAACTTGAAGTAGAAAAATGATGTTTATGGAGGGAAGATACACATAAACAACTTGATGCAGCACAGATTTGGATAACTGATTGGATTTACACATTTCCATGCCTCCAGAATGCATATTTGTTTTTGTGTTAATGGAAGATTTGAATTTGTTTTGCTCGGTTACGTGAAATATCTCCCCCTGTTCGTCACGCTGAGGTTGATCAGAGCGAGTGATTGCGCTTTCCCCCTGTCTTCTAAACGCTGTTCCATTCTCATATTCTCATATTCTCTCGTTCATGCCGTTTAATACCTGCATGCCTAATCACGGGAGTTATAAACGTGAGGGTGTAATCAGTGTTTCTTGCCCTGTTTTCTTGTCTTGGTGCGGGTGTAATTATATTTCGGTGCTGAGGAGACAGCCGTCTCCGCTGTTACTATGGAGAAACGCCATGAAGATGTGCATCTTTGATCTCTGGAAGAGGACGAGTCACGCCTTGTTGTGCGATAATGGAATGCTAAGTAAACAATGCTACTGTTAGCTACTACCAAGCTTCAGGCCCTGCTTGCTTACACCTTTGGAATTGGATGCTTTTTATGTCATGCCTGTGTTTGGATGCAGTCTCTTCTTGGGAATAAAAAAACAATAGTTGCATGCAGAAGGAAGGAAGGAACTGTTGGGTTGCAATGCAATCATTTTGGCATGAAGTTCTACCACAATTTCAATACATTTTTTTAATATGTAATGGCATATACGTCGCATAGTATCCATACCTTCAAGCCAAGCTCTTGAGATGGGAGTATGCAGTAGGTGGATGAGCGTTGTCTTGTCTTGTTGGAATATTGCACTGCAGTGTGCATTTGGGAAAGTCAAGGGCAGCTGGTTGCAGAACCAAAAAAATCTATTTGAGTCATTAAAGGACTGTGATGGAGACCAAAGATACTCTGGCACTGTATGAAAATGGCACTTCACACCATGTAACCAATCCACACCAAGGTTTCTGAGTATATGATGTGTGACAATAAATGATTTATCTTATCATCTATCATTAAAAAACGGGTTTTGTCTTGGTGAAGATGGCCAACAAGTTCACTTGCTGTTTAGCTGCAATCTATAAAAGGATAATAAATAAATGTTTCACTCTTAAAATCCTTTAATTTTCCCAAAAATTGCCAGTGCACCTTATAAGCTGATGCGTCTTATGAATGAATTCTAACAGTCAGGTATTAAGAAGCAGTACGGTAAGGAGACCCGGTTAGCACTGCAGGAGCAGCATTATCATTAGCTTAATTTTTAGGAGCATACATTTCCTCATCCGCGAAATGGCGAAATGGAAAAAACACATAAAATATTGTATTAATTCCATGAATATGGGCGCAGAGTGGTCCATAATGCTAAGCACTACAGCAATGATCAGAAGATCTCTGGTTTGAATCCCAGTCATGCAGCCTGCCCTACGCTGCCGGAGCCCTGAGAGAGAGCACATTTGGCCTTGCTCTCTCTGGGCGGGTAGAGTAAGTGGAGCTCTTTCCACTCATCACTCCTAGGGTGATGTCAATCAGCACAAGACGTCTGTGAGCTAGTGTATCAAAATTTCTAAGTTCTAAGTTCTCCTTCCGTGGCTGAATTGTGTGAATGGGAGTCGTACGCTTCTTATAGCGCTTCCGTATTGCGTTAGAGTAGTAGTTTTGTTGATGTGTGTAAATCCTTTGTGTGGTTGTCAGGTGTGTGCGGAGGTGGTGGTGGTGGTGGTGGAGGGGGTGTGGTTGTGCAGCAGCAGAATTTTCCAAGTTATTCATCAGTGTCAGGTTGACAGATGACGCGGCGCTCCAACTGCTGCTGCGGGTGGGAGATGAACAGACATGAGCAGGCTGATATTTAGAGCATCAACGTGACCAGACTGCGCACGATGCTCTCACTCACGCTTGTTTATATACCTCGTGAAATAGACAGCGTCAAGGAGAAATATACGTACCCCCTATATACAGAGTAATACTGTATATAATAAGAAGAATATATAGGAAGGAATGATATGTACTATTAATAGAGGCAGGTCCATAAGTTGATGGATAATTACAGTTTTTATAATTGTGTCTCTTATGTACACAACCTTAGTGAATTGATGTGAAATGATGTAGACCTTAGACCTTTAGACTCTGTAATTAACACGTCTCTACTTATATAAATACATTACTGTAATATATACAGTAGCATCAGTTTCATAGACTTGAATATATATGGAATAACATGGAACCTGGACTGAATCCATCAACACATGCCTCTCCACTCTTCCTACAGACTCTGGTTCCTTGATTTCCAAATGAAATGCTAAATTTACTGATGAGCAGTGATGGTTTGGAGAGACATGTCATCTGCTGGTGTTGATCCACTGTGTTTTATTATCAAGTCTAAAGTCTAAAGTGCAGTTTTGTTTTATCAACAAAATCTTACAGCACTTCATTCTTCCTTCCCTCTGCTGACAACTTCTATGGAGATGCAGATTTCATTTTCCAGCAGGATTTGGCAGCAATTGGTCTTATATAATATTGAAAGTTTCTGAGACAATTATTTTTGGGTTTTTATTGGCTGTAAACCATAATCATCAACAATAAAATACATAAATGCTTAAAATACAGCAATCTAATTTTAAAACACTGGAGAGAGTTGTCTGCCTTGCCCTCTGCTCCCTAGATGAAAAGCTCACGCAAGTTGCCAGATTGAAACACAGTTACAAAGGATGACGAGTCATGCTCTGTGAGTTGATCAGTGAATGTATACATCTGCAAATTTTTTTTTTTTTTTTTTGCACATTATATATTGTATGAACTTTAAAATTCTCATATGACTCAATGAGCTTGGTTAACAAACCTTACTGAAGCCTAATGGTTACCTGTTTATAAGGGTAAAAAATAGCTAGCTCAGTCATTTCCATGGCTGTAGTACTTTGTTGTGTTCCATCCTGTTGTGTTCCATACTTGACAACCCTGGGTGTGGAAATGGACTGTGTGGAGATTATCAAGATGTACCATGCAGTTAAAATAAGAACATATTGCCTAAAACCAGTGATAACACTCTCAAAAACACATGTTTCCTTAATATCTTATGATGCATCCTGATCATATTATTATTTATATTCTGTTATTGCTGAAAATACAATCCTTAATGGTCCACTAAAGAGTATATTAGTGCGTATAAACAATGGCATCCATATAAAGAGTACAGAAGCTGAATTGAGGCTAAATCACAGCCACAGGGACCGGCTGTAGGACCGTGTCCAGTATATCCCTCACCCCCTGGGGTTTTAGGCCACCGTCCACCGCTGGCACGTCCTCACAGCACACACACACACACACACACACAACACACACACTCTTGAGTTTAGGCTCCGGCTCACTCGGACTGACAAACAGACAGCAAATTACGCATCTCAAACCTGGCAGCTGACAACCCGTAACAACCTGCTTTTGATGTCTCTACTATGCAATCTCGCAGTCGGTGATTTTGAAGAGTTGGAGCGGTAATTTAATGGATTATAGTAAACAAATGCTACACCTTTTCAAACGCCCTGCTGTGTTCCCCCTCTGCTTCTGATTTCAGGCTGTGCGTATATATATTCTGGGGCTGGCTGTGTTTCATTATAGATCAGAGTACCCTATGTGATTAACCCTGTGAAGATCTATATCGAGGAGTTATTGCTGTTGTTTTTGTGGTATTGCAGGGATAGAACAATAAAAAAGTAGTTGTATGATATAGTTATATGAGTTGTAGGATATAATACCAATTGCATTTAGTTTACAGTGTGTGTTTTAGACAAAAACAGTGAAAAAATATTTGGTCAAAATCTCCACAATACAGTTTTTGAAACTTAATATATGAAACTTAACATAAATAATATTGTTGGGGCTCTGTAACGATTAGCAGGAGCCGGGGAGACAAACGCTGATTAGAAAACACTGGTTTATTAACAGGTTTAGGCAAACAGAGGTGGTCGGGGACAGGAAAAGTCAAAAGCAGTAAGGCAGCAACAATAAATAACATACCTAGAGTGAGGTCAGTAAACAAGCAGGGTTCAGTATGCAGAAAATCCAACCACAGGAAGTAGGCAACAGAGAAGTCAAGAGAGCTCAGCAATAGAATAAACGGTAGGCAGAAAATGGGTCAAAAAACAAAGAATCAAAGATCAGAAAGAACACTTAGTACAGAGCTAGAGAACTAGATAATATGCAGCAACTATAGAGCTGAACTTAGGGAGTATTCATACAGGAAAGACCAGGTGGAAATGACTAGCAATCAATCAGTCAGTAGCTTGGCGATGCTGAGCGCTTGAGAGATACGTGACTCTCTAAATCACGGTAGTTCTGAGACTGAGGCTGCTGGGAAACTGAGTCTTTTTGCTGAGAGGCTTCAGGTGCAGGCAGATTGACGGCATCAGGCATGACAGACTCACATAGGTGGAAAGTGAGCTAGCTGGGTTTCAGGTTTGTACATGTGTACATGTATTGTTAAAGGATCCCCAATTGGTAATTCCTAAATGGGCTCCATCATTACAGCTGACCTTAATCTCAGATGTGGACCATCCTGACCACATGTGCACTGTACAACCCAGATGGGGACCATGTTTATCCATCATGATGGAGCCATCACATTTCTAACTTTTTTATCCCACTTTTCTCCCCAATTTAGCCGTGCTGATTATCCCACCAACTCAACTGTGTACTGCCACTATCACTAGTAATTCACCAATCGTGCGTTTGGAGGAAAGTGCAGCGACTCCGTTCAGATACATCAGCTCACAGGTGCTGATCGACATCACCCTAGGAGGGATGAGGGGAAAGAGTGTCATCTACCCACCCAGAGAGAACAAGGTAAATTGTGATCCAATTGTACTCACAGACACACTACAGAGTGCAATCCCGACCTATTAACTGAAAAATAAACAGAATAAACAGTGTGAACAGAAAAAAATAGTAAAAAAAAGCAGCACTTGTTGACTGGAGAATTTATTGGAGATAAAAAAATAACCAACGCGTTTCGGCACTCAGGCTTTCATCAGGGTTAAAATACAAAAGTTAATCACATTCCAGCTTTTAAAACACACATGATTACAAACCAACCAATGGAAACACTCCAAGTATTGAAGGTCACTTAACTTCCACCTAAAACTTCTTAAAAGTCCTTCTGAAATTCACAAAAAGAGTTAGTCACCCATATTTTGATAGACGACTTTTGCTCAAGAATACACAAAGAGAAAAAAAAAAAACACAACCAAACTGACAATACAGAACCCCATTTCCCCAAAGTCCCTGAAGAAACTCTTTTATTGTCAAATCCTCATTTATACGTTCAGGAAATAAACTTTTAAGATTAAAAAAATCCAACACACTCCCCTCTTTTTTCTTTTTTGCTCTGTATTACCTCTTCTTTGTGTAGAGGAGTTATTAACGTTTGTCTTTTAAGCCTGATGAAGGCCTGAGTGCTGAAACGCGTTGGTTATTTTTGTATCTCTAATAAATCAGAAATTATCCAGTCAACAAGTGCTGCTGGTTTTTACTATTTTTTTGATCAGTGAATTTATTGCCAGGCACTTTGTTGTGCAGTGAAGTTGCACCAGATTCATCCAATTCACAGTGTGAACACACAGGTCAGTATCCTCTGCTGAGACGTGCAAAAGCACTGCTCTGTTAAGAGCTCACCTGGCTCTTGAAGGGAATGACTACTGGCACACTGATTAACGGTTTATTTCACGTTACGCCCAAAACACACCCATGATTAATTAAGAGAATTTATTTATTTATTTGTTTTTTTGCCCTCACGATACCAAATGATGCACCGACACGCTCTAAATCCAGCTAGACAAAACTAGACAAAATCTATATAAATTGAGACATACTGTATATGCTTATATTAAGCAAACAAATCTGCCAATGCCATAGATATCTTTAAAACAAGCAATCACAAAGTCTCAAAATGAGTAAAGAAAGACTTAAATCAAGCAAAAATCAGATATTTTTTTGTCTTTTTGCATTTAGAATAACGTAATTCCTAATTTTTTTTTTTTGTCTCTAATCATTCAAAATATAAGCAAAATAATCTAACACTTACAATGCTTAGTAGACAAAAAGTCTTATCAGAGAAGGAAATAATATTTATTGCCTTAAAATGAGTAAAAAAAAATCACTTTTTGCAGTGTATATACTGTATGCAATTGACTGGTGCACTAGAAATCACTAATATACAGGGCCTTCTGAGAAAGAACTGGTCAATCTTTCAAAGAATATCTGGTCTTGTAGTCTAAAGTAAAATGTGCTGTTTTTTTTTTTCTTCTTTCCAAGTTTCAGTTTTCAACATTTAACTGCACTTAGTGATCTCTAACACGTCTGGTGGACAGCTCATGTTGAATCAGCGCATATTTTTTACCAACCTTTGCATGGAAAAGAGCTCAAAACGCTGATGCATATGCAGTTCTGGCCATGTGGTGCTTTACTTTGCAACTTTAAAGGCAGCATGACAGCTTTCCAACAGGCAGCATTATGTTGCTGTATTAAAAAAAAAAAAAAAGGCATAAAGGCCATAATACTCCGCTATGCTATCCATAGGTGCAGAATGCTCGCTGTGCTAATTGTCTGCCCTTGGGGCAAACTGTGGTTTGATCTCTGCTGAATCAGGGTAATGAGTCAGCATATTCCTTTTGAGGAATCAATCCATGTTGACAGTGATGAAAACTGAGTTTGCAAAAAGTTGTCAATGAAACTCATTTTGAAGCGTCTCCGCGTCGACCGTCCGCCTGTCTGGTGTGATATTAGCCAACAAAGCTTGACGTGGGAGGATCGCGCTGCATGTTAATACCCAGCGTGTTTGTCCCTAATGCTTGAGTGTGTACTTCATAATATGACTGGATGCACAGCAGTGCAAAATTATAATGTTATAGGTTTTATCATTAACGATAGCATTTTTGTATTACAAATAAAGGAAAGCATCGTACATCATTTACAGTGTATAACACTGTATAACATGCCAAAAGGTATAGAATAGTAGTCAATTAAATAATTAAATAATCATTATTTGTTACCCCAGGGAAGGTTGTGAGGTGTTATCTTGTGAGAGAGGTTAAACACTGGCCAGTGTGCTCATGGCAAGGCATCTAAAAGTGCAGACTCGTGAAAAATCATTGTAATAATAGTAATCATAATAACAACATGTCTAAACTAAAAATAAAAAAAATATGTAAAGCATGTTAATTAAGAGACAAGCAAGAGAAAAGTAACCTATTTGCTCACTCCTGTGCGTAATGAGAGTGCACACATAAACCGTGTATTATGGTAGACGCTTGCATAGCGGAGCTGGGGGAGAAGCTGCGCACTCTTTTTGAGTTTTACAGCTCAATAAACATCATTTATTCAGGTTGAATTAAAAATAATATAATAAAGTAAAAAATGAAATATTTACCAGAAACACAGCAACAAGCTAT